>NC_056729.1:1774539538-1774614538 GCF_019279795.1 Protopterus annectens
TGAGAACCAACAAGGAAATTTTGGGTAGAAACTACATGAAACCTAGTGGAAAATGTTATCAGTCTGCTCTTTTGTCATCGCTCCTGCCTTTCCTGGTATAAACTTGAAATGTAACCTGTAACCTGCAAACAGCCTTCACGATAGTTCAGAGTGGAGCCTGATTTCACACAGTGACATTTATACTGCCACCATCTTCACGTGGAACTGCCTTCTCCATCATTACCCATATGCCACCTTTTGTCTTGACAAGAACTGGTCTCCTGGAAGTCGTGGTCTCCTAGAAGGAGTAAGGATAATAAGGTTTACCTCTGTGGCACCAAAAAATATTAATGGTGGCCGAAAAGCCTAACTAAAGGAAATACATGGAAAAGCACCACATTCTGTTCACCAAATACAAATATGGTTGTACCTTAACCCTAATTGCTCATCACTTGTATAGAATTGCTTCATGATTCGCCTCAGTCAAGTATGTGTCACCACCATAACAAAGTCAGCCATTTCCTGTGGTCCAGTGGCCTAAATGTGTGACTCTGAGAAACTCATTTAACCAGACACTGCTCTCGGGCTGAGTATGAAAAAGGTCCATGGAGATCAGCACTCTACCCCAGAAAACAAATAAAAATATATAAAAAATATCCCCTTAATAAACATTTACTTCAGTGCAGTATGCCAACTCCCCACAACATACCTCTCAACCCCTGACAGCAAGAAATCTGTACAAAGTCAAAAATAAAAGAGGGACAAAGGTCCAAAATTAGGGACAGTTTTTAAATATTGCTTCTACAAACTTAGAAAGTTGATAGAATAACAACTTTTGCATTAGCATGAATTTTCTGAAGGGTATGAAGTCTGAAACTCAAATGTCTGTCATTATTTTCTAACTTCAGTCTTTAATGATTTGCCATAAATTTCCCAAGAAACCATACTTTTATGAAAAATGGACTAAAAATATGAGGCAAAAATCTCGACATTCTGCAAAAATCTGTACAGATAAGACGTATGCCCCCCAATTTGTTTAACTATATTGGAATTTTGTTTTATTTATTTATCATCTGTTCAGTTTCATTCTCCATTCAGTACTGAAGTTATCAATTGTGTTTTCCCTTTCCAATCTGCTTAGCAAAGTTGAAAATATACAGAAATAATTTTTTTATTTTATTTTATTTATTTAAACTTTCAGTTGATAAATGTCTCTGAATTCTATCTTACCAAGTTACTTTGAGAAACTCGGGATGTGCATATTTTTCACAATTTTTGTCAATTTACTTACTTTTATAGGTTCATAGGTTAGGTTCATAGGTTAGTACTAGGCTATCGGACCTAAGGTCGATGCAAGCCTAGCCATAACAATTCCCTGGAAATTTTTTCTCATATTTACTTCTCTGGGCCCCTGTCTAGCAGGGCGACTGACATGATCCCCGGGGTGAATTTCCTATCTCACATCCAATCATCAAGGTTCCTTTTGAAGAGGGCCAATGAGGTGCTCTGCTTGACATGTATGGGGAGTCTATTCCAGAGTATGGGGAGTCTCTGGGTCAGGAACCTATCCCTCCAGCATGTTTTGTTCATTGTGATGATAAGGTTTAGATCCCTGGAGCATGTGGCTCTGAGGGATAGGGATTTCTTTAAGTGGAACATGTCTAACAGCTCAGGGTTTGACATGGCCTTGTATGTTAAGCAGAGATTGCCTCTGAGTAGACGATATGCCACAGAGTATAGCTGGAGTTTTTTTAGATGGTCAGCATATGGCATCTGCTTTAGGCCTGTGATTCTTTTAGTGAGGTATTTCTGTGGCCTTTCCAGCTGTTGCAGATGTCTTGTGAGGTACATACCAAATGGGGCATTATACTCTATAATGGGTCTAATGAGGGATGAGTACAGTGGGACAGTGACCTCTTTTTTTCTGGATGAAAAGCCCTTAGTGATGAGGTGTGCCACATAGAAGGATTTCCTGACTGTTGTGGCGATGTGGTTATCGAAAGTGAGACCACTGTCCACTTGTGTCCCTAAGTCTCTCATTACACTTTTGATGTTTAGTGTCCTGCCACCTATGTGGTAGTTCATGCGTACATGTTTTTTCCCAAAGGGGATAACTATACATTTCTTGGCATTAAGCTTGAGCCCATGGCTCTGGCACCAGGCATCTGTTTCTGTAAGGCCCTTTTGTAGAATATCCACATCATTTGAGGATTCAATAATGGCTCCCAGTTTGCAGTCATCTGCAAACTTTGTTAGCCAGAGTCCCTTAGTGTTGGCCTGTACTTCAGAGAAGTAGATGCCAAACAAGAGTGGTCCCAGGACTGAACCCTGAGGTACTCCACTTGTCACTTGTCTGGAGCTGGATTTGGAGTCGGCTACTTTTACAGTCTGGGTTCTGTCAGTAAGCCAGTTGGCAACCCATCGAGTGACGTAGGGATTTATGCCCAGCTTAATAAGTTTATCTATGATTCCAGAGTGGGGGATGGTGTCGAAGGCCTTGGCAAGGTCCAGATAGGCTGCCTTACTCTCGTCCACAGCTCTGGAGACCAATTCGAAGAAGTCAATCAGATTCAGGAGACAAGATTGGCCCTTCACAAACCCAAACTGGGTGGGGTCCAGTGTCTGGAGGTTGCCAATGTCTTTGTTTATAAGTTCCATGATAATGCATTCCATGCTCTTGCAGATCAGGCTTGTCAGACTAATGGGACGGTAGTTCCCGGGATCCAAGGTGGATCGTCCCTTGTGTACTTGGATAACTGTAGCTGTGCGCCACTCAGTGGGCACGAAGCCTGAGGTGAGGCTATGATTAAACATGACACTTAGGTGGGGTGCCAGTTCATTTTGTAGTTCATGTAGTACACAGCCTGGGATGTCATCTGGTCCCATGGATGCTGTATTCTTAGCTTTGGTGAGTGCTGTTTCTACCTGTGTGGCTATGAGTATCGGAATTTGGCAATCTTTTGGTATTGAGATGGGCCCTTTAGGGGGTGAGAGGGGAGTGAAGTTGGCACTAAATCGATCTGCCAGGACATTGGCAATATCCTTGGGACCAGTATATTTAATGCCATTCTGTTGTAGCTCAGAAAAGATCTGAGCATTGCCATTTCTCTCAGATAAAGTTTAGTGGCTCATTAGTGCTGTGAGTAGCTGCATTACCTGACAACAAGAGGATCTTACGGTCAGTTCTAAGTCTTCTGTACAGAGTATGCATGCTGATTTCCTGTTTGTGTGCTTTCCTTCTGGGCACATTGACTTCCTCCCACTTCCCAAAGATATCCGCTAGGTATATGGATGACTCTAAATTGTTCAAAGGTGTATGCGTGTGTATGTGTTTGTGATGCAGCAGAAAGCTCCACAATCTACTATCATTTACTATTTGTCTAGCAAACTCTGTGGACGGCAGTAGTTGTTCATGGGGTCACTACAGAGGGTCAGATGCAACTCAACAGCATTGGGTGGATGGATAGTTTAGTAATAATGCAAGTTCATGCAATGGTAATGCAGAATTTACCAACCCAAGTGATCAAATATAGCTAACAAAGGATACATTTTCTATTAACCATGCCCAAATGTGTTATTGCTATTAGACAATGACATTATGTAAGAATTACATTTTTAATCTTTTTTTAAATAATGCCATTGTGTGATTGGATTTTAGTTTTCTTCCGCCTCTTGCCTTGCATAGCAGAAATCTGACTGATATACTGTAAGTGTATACTGGCACTTAAGAACCACTGCGTGCACAGTACATTAGTAAAGTACAGTAAACTCATCCCTCATTAGACCCATTATAGAGTACAATGCCCCATTTGGTATGTACCTCACAAGACACCTGCAACAACTGGACAGGCCACAGAAATACCCCACTAAAAGAATCAGAGGCCTAAAGCAGATGCCCTATGCTGACCGTCTAAAAAAACTCCATCTATACTGTTGCATATCAGCTTCTCAGAGGCAATCTCTGCTTAACATACAAGGCCATGTCAAACCCAGTGCTGTTGAACGTACTACACTTAAAGAAATCCCAATCCCTCAGAGCCACATGCTCCAGAGATCTAAACCTGGTCATCACAATGAACAAAACATGCTGGAGGGATAGGTTCCTGACCCACAGACTCCCCAGACTCTGGAATAGACTGCCCATACATGTCAAGCAGAGCACCTCTTTGGCCCTCTTCAAAAGGAACCTTGATGACTGGATGGGAGATAGGAAATTCACCCCGGGGATCACGTCAGTCACCCTGCTAGACAGGGGTCCAGGGAAGTAAATATACTGGGAAGAAATAGCCAGGGGAAATGTTATGGCTAGGCTTGTATAGGCCCTAGGGCCGATAGCCTAGTACCAACCTATGAACCAATAAATAAACACAAGTCACTGCCACTCACTTCTTGACACACTTAATATCGTACATCCTTTCTTTCTTTTCTTGCCTTGATGAGATAATACTTTTCTGAATTGTTCATCGGTTCATAGGTAGGTACTTGGCTATCGGCCCAAGGGCCTACGTAAGCCTAGTCAGCAAGGTTCCATAGCTTACACCACCCAAGAAAGTTATTTTCCTGTGCCCCTGTTGAGCAGAGCCCCAGAAGTGATCCCCAGGGTGTATTTCCTATTTCCCATCCACTCATCAAGATTTTTCTTGAAGAGTGCTAATGAAGAACTTTGTTTGACATAGATGGGTAGCCTGTTCCAGAGTATGGGAAATCTATGGGATATGAATCTATCCCTTCGGCATGTCCTGTTTATTGTGGTGACAAGGTTTAGGTCCCTAGAGCGTGTAGCTCGGAGGGATTGGAATTTCTTTAGGTGTAGCATGTCCAACAGCTCTGGGTATGACATAGCTTTATATGTTAGGCAGAGATCACCTCGGAGTAGGTGATATGCTATGGAGTAAAGCTGGAGTTTTTTGAGACGGTCAGTGTAGGGCATTTGTTTGAGGCCAGTAATCCTCTTTGTGAGGTACTTCTGTGGCGTTTCCAGCTGCTGCAGATGTCTTGTGAGGTACATTCCAAAAGGGGTGTTGTACTCTATAATGGGTCTAATGAGTGTCGAGTAGAGGGGAACAATGACCTCTTTTTTCCTGGATGAGAACCCTTTTATGATGAGGTGTGCCATGTAGAAGGACTTCCTGACTACTGTGGTGATGTGACTATCAAAGGATAGACTACTGTCCACCTGGGTCCCAAGGTCTCATCACGCATTCGGTGTTAAGTAGATTGCTGCCTATGTGGTAGTTCATGGGTACAGAGCTTGTACCAAAGGGGATGACACTGCACTTTTTGGCACTGAGCTTGAGGCCATGGCTCTGACACCAGGCAACTGTCTCAACAAGGCCCTTCTGTAGGATGTCCACATCATTTGGGGACTTAACTATGGCTCCTAGTTTGCAGTCATGTGCGAACTTTGTTAGCCAGAGGCCTTCTGTGTTAGCCTGTACTTCAGAGAAGTAGATACCAAACAGGAGAGGCCCCAGGATGGAACCCTGTGGTACTTCACTTGTCACTGCTTTGGGGTCAGATTTGGAGTCTTCAATTTTTACAGTGTGGGTTCTGTCAGTGAGCCAATTGGCAACCCATCTTGTGAAGTAGGGATTTATACCTAGTTTAGTGAGTTTAGCTATAATTCCAGAATGGGGGATGGTGTTGAAAGCCTTGGCGAGGTCAAGATAGGCTGTGTGAACCACCTTACCCTCATCTACGGCTTTGGTGACTGCCTCAAAGAAGTCGATCAGGTTCAGGAGGCATGATCTGCCTTTCACAAACCCGAACTGGGTGGGATCCAGAGTTTGGAGGTTACCAATGTCTTTGTTTATGAGTTCCATGATGATACGTTCCATGGCCTTGCTTGCAGACCAGGCTCATCATGCTAATAGGTCGATAGTTCCTGGGATCAGTGGTGGCTCCCCCTTTGTGGAGTGGGATAACTGTTGCTGTGCACCATTCAGTGGGCACAAAGCCTGATGCAAGGCTATTATTGAACATAGTGCTTAAGTGGGGAGCCAGTTCATTCTGAAGTTCATGTAAAACGCAGCCTGGGATGTTGTCCGGTCCCATGGATGCTGTGTTTTTGGCTTTAGAGAGTGCATCTTTTACCTGCGTAGTTGTGATTACAGGGACTCTGCATTCTTCCTGTATAGATATGGGCCCTTTAGGGGGTGAGAGGGGGGTAAAGTTAGCACTAAACCTATCTGCCAGGATGCTGGCAATATCAGTTGGTTCTGTAATTTTCATGCCTTTGTGCTGTAACTCGGAGCAGATCTGGGTGTTGCCACCGAGATTCTTGACATAGCTATAGAATGCTTTGTGGTTGTCCTTGGAATTAGTGGCAATTTTGTTTTCGTAGTTAGCTTTGGATGATCTTATAAGGGATCACAGCTTCTTACTGAGGCTGACCAGGGAGCTCCTCTACACATGAGATTTTACTCTCTTTTGCAACAGTTTCTTCCTTCTGTTGTACAGTTTGTTTATGGCAGGGGACCACCAGACTGGCTTTCTTTTTTTGGAGGATAGCATCTTGGTTCTGTTTGCGATAGCACGATCCATGCACTCGTGTAAGTGCTTATAGAGTGCATCTGTGTAGGATTCAGCAGTTGTAACTGCATTGTCCATCTGCATGGGTGTGTTGAAGTTCACCACTTCTGTCTTAAGAAGCATGAAGTTGGCTCTGGAGAAATTTTTTACTGTGGTTTCCTTAATGGGGGTGGGGGCAGGATGTGGATATCAAGGGTGATTAGCTTATGATCGGATCGGACCAACGAGGAGTTGACTTCAGGTGTGGAACACCAGTCACTCATGTTGGTATTGACTACGTTTAGGATATTGTTGCCCCTGGTGGGGGTGTGGATAAGTTGATCCAGGGTATTGGAGTTTATGAATTCCAGAAAGCGTTGAGCTAAAGAGTTGGTACATGAGTAGTTTTCCCAGTTAATGGTGAGGTAGTTGAAGTCACCCATTATTAGGGTGTTTGGTTGAACCCTAATATTTTCCAGTACATCAAGAAAAGAGGAGTGGGAATCCTGGGGCATGGTGGGGGATCTGTAGCAAGTTACAATTTGGACTGGAGTTTTGCCCAGAGTTAGTTGCACTTAGATAACCTCAGATGCATTGTGCTGAGCAACTAGCCTGGAGATGTGGATATCCTTAATGAATATGGACACACCTCCGCCTTTGGTGTTTCCATCCAGGTTACGTGGCCGAAACGTGTGGTATGAGTTATAGCCTGGTAGTGCAAGGGTAGTCTCTGGAGCCTTGAACCTGGTCTCAGTCACTGCACAGATATCAATGTTCTCCATTTTAAGGAGTGCTTCGAGTGAGTGCATTTTGAGATTTAGACTTCTAGCACTGAGTAGCATTACCCTCAGTTTCTGCTTGCCTGTTCCTGTTATGGTGGTGAATTTGTTATTTGAACCTTGCCTAAAAAAGGCACTATAGGGGCAGCAAGAGCCTTAGCCAGTATCCAGAATCCCAGGGGCGAAAGTTGCAGGCCATCTGTGGCAAAGCATTGTGGTCTGTCAACCATGTCATCCCAAGCAGACAGATACTGGATCCCCTTAGAATGACACCAGAATCTTAGCCAATTGTTGAAGTCAATCATGTTGTCCTTGACTGCGGTATCATTCTGGGCGATGGCAGAATGCTACTCAGGGCTAGGGTCATACCTGCCTGGGTTACAAAATCGGAGAGCTCTTCCATGTCTCTTTTCATGTAGTCCAGGGAGGTACGTCTTAGGTCATTCACACCAACACGGACAATGATGGAATCATATTTGTACTTGTTGTGGTGTGACCTGAGTGCGTGGGTTATGTGGTGGATCCTGGCACCCGACAGGCAGCTGACAGTAACCTTCTCCTTGTTTAGCCTGATGAGTGAGACATCAGTGTGCCTGACTATAGAGTCACCTATGACTAGTGTGTTGGGTACGTTGTTTTGCCTTATTGGCTGTGGTTGAGTGGCAAACTGAACAGATACTTAATCACCTACTAAGCCACAACCTCCTTGCTAACTGTCAACATGGGTTTCGACCATTCCATAGCACTACCACAGCCTTATTAGCCTTTATTGACTCTATTAACACAAACAACACTTCTTCTTCTGCTTTTGTAGACCTGTCTAAAGCCTTTGATATGGTCAATCATGAACTTCTCCTCCATCGATCATGCCCTAAGCTGGTTCATATCCTATCTGGATAACCGTAAACAGGCAGTACTCTGGAATAAACATCTCTGATCTCCTATTCTCCATTTTTATAAATGACCTTCATCTAGCCATTACCCAATCAACTTGCATTCAGTATGCAGATGACCTTTCACTACTATAGAGCAATGGTTCTCCAATCATTGTCTTCCTCATATCAACTCTACAATAAAAGCTACTAACAGAAAACTTGGTTCTCTCTACAGAATCAAATCTTTCCTAACTCCCAAAGCTAAAACTACCATAGCTAGATCACATCTAATATCTACTCAACAAACTAGCTTCATCATACAACAACATTGCTAGATTTGCTACAGATTCTCCTTATAGGACTCATCATTGTCTTAATCTTAAAAACAATCTTACCAACTTACTATTGCCCACCTGAAGAACCTATGCTCTTCTAACAAGATACTGATTCAAACTACATTCTCCAACTCAGTTGGCAAAATATGGAACCAACTACCTCAAGACCTCACTACCACAACCTCACTCCCATTATTTAAAGCTAAACTAAAACTTTTCCTTTCCAATCACTGGCTATGCTCTTGTAACAACCCTGACTAACCGTTTTTCTTTCAGCCATCTGCTTCTTTCATCCCATTTCCAGCTCACCTGAGTTCCCTTTTCATGTGTCCCTGTGACTCTTTCTTAAAATAGAAATATATCTATTTTTTACACTACCCTAGTTGTTTATTTAACTTGACTTTTTTAATGTATGTTCTATAGTATTGTATAATGTATGTTCTATAGTATTGTATAATTTACATTTTAACTTGTTTTAGTAGATTGTAGTGGACATGTATCCAGTTGGACTAGCCCGGTTAACAAATGTAAAATAAAAATAAATAAAATAAATAAACTGAGTCAGTGGGCTATGTGTCATTTGGGTTGTGTGGAAAGATAAAGAAATTATTTATAGGTAGATGGATGTTGCTTGCGTTTCTGCTTTGGAGGTCTCTGTTGCTTAGACAGATTATTATTGAGAGCCTCCGCAAATGGTTTTGTGTTACTATGTGTGGATTTTGGTGGTTTAGATTTAGTGAGACTATGTGATGAGTGTGGTGTGGTGCAAGTGTTTACCTTCTCCCCTTGACTGTCAAGTTCAGTCTTGATTGCAGAGAGCTTTACATCCAGTTTGGCTAGATAAGTGCATCTCTCACAGGTTGTAGTGTTGGGTGGTGGGAGGAAAGGGTTGTCTGTGTACATGAGGCAATTTCTACATTGCCCCAAAATGCCAAGATTCATCAGATTGACAGGAGAGAACACTGGGAGCTGACCCTTGGACATGCCTGAATAAAAAACTATTTTCCTCTAGATAAGTGAGGAAAGTGAGTACAAGAGCTGTTTTTCTCTAAGCAAGTGAGAAAAGTAAGTACAAAACTGTTTTCCTCTAGGTAATGAGGAAGATTGAGTGCTGTAGTAATTAGTAGCTTATTTAGTGCTTACAAGTTCTGAACAAGTGCTGAGCATGAATAAGCAAATTTAAGTGCTAAAACTAAGAATCTGTATCTGCACTAGATGTGTTACAGGACAGAAACAAGTGCAAATGCAAGCTTTCAAATCAGAAAGTTGAGAGAGATGGAAGAGATTGCCCAAACGGCCAACACAGAAAGGCTTGGGGGCCTCAGAAGCTTACATATAGTCCTGGATACAGCAAATCTGTATCTGGAACACTAGTTACAGGACATTTTTGTACATGTGGGAAGGGTTCTGTTATTTATTCAGGGTGAGGCACTCATGTTTTCATTGGTGTTTGGCTGTGGTAGCCACAATTCTTCTTGTTAGTAATGATGCATTTACAAGTGGCAAACTGACTGCTCTGTCCAATCAGAGTGCATATCAATGAGGTTTCATTTTATAATATTTCTTTGATGTTTGGATTGACTCTTCTGCTCCCCCCCTCCATCACTATGAGGTTAGAAAGCAGAATAAATTCACTGCAGATGAGACCTCTTATGTCTCTCCTTGGTGTTAATACTTATACAGGAAACAGAATTGTTGTGGACATAGAAATGTTACAGTAGATTCCCTAGCCTACTGAACATGCACAATGCCTATCAGGTCATCTGTGATAAAGCTGTTTACTTTTATCATTAAAAATTACTGCATTGGAAGTTTACGGCTTACTGCAGTACAAACCTAGTGGTGACGTGCTACAATTCTGTATTATATTTATTTTATTTATTTATTTTATTTTACATTTGTTGACCGGGCTAGTCTAACTGGATACATGTCCATTTTCAGTAGAGGCCCGGGGAGATATGCTCCACATTAACAAAAAATATTAGCAACTTCAGGTAAAATACTAATTTAAGGTGTAGAATACAATTACAATTGTTATATCGCAGCATAGCAAGTTTTAAAGTAGCATATAATAAGAAAGAGACACAAAAACACACTAACAAATAACAGCAACTTCAGTTACAGTATTATTTTACAGTGTAGAATACAATTACTATATAGCAGCATAGCAACTTTAAAGTAGCGTATAATAAGAAGAAAGATAAAGAAATTATTTATAGGTATATATAGGCGAAAACATGTTCATACAGTAAAAAAATGTACTATATCAGTTCATACTCTGTAGTGGTTCCTATATAAGAGTAAGTTTTTAAAGACTTTAGTTAGCTTAACTGGATGTCCTGTCTAAGGCTAATGAAAGAGTTGCATATAAAAATCACAAATGGTTAAACAGGTAGAGTTTAGACATAGTGGAGGGTATTATTAGTCTGGATTACTACATGGGCATAACTAGTGTTTTTTAAGGTATTCTCTAAGTTGCTTTTTGAACAGTTGCACTGAGGAAAGAGATGAGAGTTCCCTGGGAAGCAGATTCCAGGATTTACCCATGGTGTTGGAGAACAGTGAATCCCCAGCCTTATTTTTGGATTTAAGTGTAGATACTAGTACTTTATTTGCTGAGTGAAGGGTTGTCAGATTATTATAAGGGGTTAGAAGGCTAGTAGGTATTGGAGTATTACTGGGAAGTTAAAGGATCTTGTGGGCAATAATAAGTTGGTGAAACTGAAGTTGATTATGTAGTTCCAGCCAACCTAGTAGCTTTAGTTTTTGACAGTCGTGAGTTCTAAATGAGGAACCAGTGGCAAATCTGGCAATGTAATTGTAGGAGGTAGCCAGTTTGTTGAGGTTGTTTTTTGATAGGTTGGTATAAATGGGAGAGGCGTAGAGGAGGGTAGAGATTAGATGGGTATGGGCAATAGTTGTTCTAGCTGTTTGAGTAAGGAAGGGTTTAATCCTGTAGAGGGAGCCTATTTTCTGTTAACCGATTTTATTGTTGTGTTAATATGTTTGTTAAAGTTAAGGTTATTGTCTATTGTTACACCTAAGAGCTTGGTGGTTGGGTCGGGAGATATGACAATGCCATTGTTGGATGTAACTGTGAAGCCAATTGGGGAAGACTTTTGTGTGGAAGTGAAGCGTAGTAGTTTTGTCTTTTTGGGGTTCAGGAGGAGGCTGCGCTGTAAAGGAAGCTACAGAGAAAGGAAGATCTCCATTGCTTTTTTGTTTGATATGATACAATGACTGGCCATTAGCATTCAAAAACAAGCAAGCTGATTGGTCAGCCTAACCAGCGTGCCCATTGTAAATCGAGTATATACAAACAGAAAAAAGTCCGGTCACCTGAACTTTCTTCTATTAATATATGCTACTGAAATTCTAGTTTTCTTTAAATTAAAAAAATAAACAAACTTAGAACTACAGAGACTTTAAAAGAACAAGAGACAGGACAGAGAAAATAGAAGGCCGAACAGATACAAAATGTACCTGATAATCCTTATATTTTCTCTGTCCCTTTTCTCTCGCATGACTGAAGTCTCCAGATTTCATTTTTTTTAAATAATATCAAACAAAAAAGCAATGGAGATCTTCCTTTCTCTGTTGCTTCCTTTCAATAACACTGATGTACTGTGTAATATTGGGAACATAAGTCCATATGCACGCTCAGTACATCAAGAAAGCCCCATACCAGAAAAAATGCAGAAGGGCACCACAGTGCCATTACAAAAGGTCATTATTTAAGAAAAGTAAGTAACCTTTTCTTAAATACTGTCATTGTATAATAGCAATAACCCATGGCTGAGTGTGGGTAATGCTGATTTACCCATGGTTGGCTTTGTTTGGTCACTTGGGCTTCATCCTCATGACCAAGCCACACCAACCATGGGTAAATCCAGCATTACCCACACCGAGCCATGGGTTATTGCTATAATACCTCGTAGTGCTGCAGTATACCCAACTCGGTGCAAGGAGGCAACATAGTACCTTCTTTTTCAATGTCTTCATGGCAGAGCAAGGGACACAAAGCAATGTCAATAATTTATTTATTTATTTGTGTTTTATTTGTTTGTGTTGACAGTGCAAGTCTGACTAGGCAGACCGCATTTTCAGTGGAGGCTCGGGGAGAAAACCTCCATTACAGTACAGAGAATGTCAGACAGTTATACAATAAAACAGTGACAGGTATATACACAGTAAAGTATTTACATCAATATGTATAACTGAATACAGTTCTGGTACCTCTGAATTCTTGCAGGAAGTAAGTGGATTTATACTGCAGAGGGGAAAATGTTTTAAAGAAGATGTGTTCTTGCATTTCAGTACAGAAAGGCTTGTACAGAGTTAAAGAGATGTAAAGAACAGTAAAGCTGAGAAGTCTGTTGTATAATTATGTACGGGGGGAAATATTAGCATCACATAGGAGGACAGTGGTAATAGCATCTGAGTGAGGGAGAGAGAGAGAAACAGACACTGAGAAAGAGAATGGTACAGGATTAGCTCTATCGTGGCTGCCTATCCCTAACTGGAGTATCTAGAAGGTTTATAAATTATGTATATAGGTAATGAATGACAGGGGTAGAACAGCGGATGGGGGTAGTTAGAAAATGAAAAAGATAAGAAACAGTGTTTTAAAGAACTTGTGTAAGGATGGTGAACCAGAGTCTGGAGATGCAGCAGGACAATATCATGCCCTGATGAATTACTTCCTTTACTAGTGCTCAGGGGAACTTTATCACCAGAATGGAGGTGCCTTTTGGTGGTGTAGGGCAGTAATATATTTTTAATGCAGAGCATTTTTCAGGATAATATAGCAGTTTGTATGTCACAACTAGCTGAGAGTATGTTATGTAGTTGTTAAGCTCTTGCCAGTTTGTCTGCTTTAAGGCTTGGCAGTGTGAACTTGGTGTGCAGTGTTGGTAGCAAATTTAGTTGCTTTGTAAGGATAGGTGAGGCATATAAGAGGGCTGGAGGAGAGATAGGATGAGACCAGGGTTTTTCTTGCTGAGTCTGTATGGTACTGTTTTAGACTTGTAAAGCGAGCCAAGTTTGTGGTGGGTCTTTTTAATTGTTTGAAGAATATGTTGATCAGATTTAAGATTGTCATCTACTATAATACCGAGTCATTTAATATGTGGTACTACACCAATTTAATTATTATTTGTTAATGTAAGCAAGAAAGATTGTTTTTGATTGATATGATGTTTTGGGGTGAAGATCATCAGTTTTGTTATATTGGGATTAAGGACCAGGTTTGAATTTTTCAGTCAGGTTTTGATTAAAGAGAAAAAATTGAGTAATTTCTTGGAGTGTAAATAATGTGGGGCTGTACATATTAAAGCTGAATCATCTATGTATTGCACTATATTTGCTTGGTCTGTGTTAGCGTAAACCTTGTTTATAAAAATATTAAAGAGATAGGGTCATAGTGTAGAGCCATAAGGGACACCCAAATTAACTGGGAGAGAACAGGGTAATCGGCCACCTTTATCTAATTGTAAACCACACAAACGTATTCCCCTTTTCTTGCACCTTTGCTTAGCTGGTGACATTCACCCCAATCCAGCACCTACATTCTCTCCTACAAACCCCCCTAACAACTACAACAAATCCACCAATAAATACCTCAAATTCCTCACCATCAATTGCTAAAGCGTGAATAATAAATTAACCCACTTTCACGCCTGGCTCAATCACAATTCTCTTGACATTGTAGCCATCTCCGAAACCTGGCTAAAACCTTATATAAGCAACTCAGAATTCCTTCCCCCTGAATTTCTATCTCTCATTCCTTCTTTCAATAATGCTGAACTTATAATTATTCACTATAACCCCACCATATCAATCAATCTATTTAACTTTACTCAGCTTACAAACTCTATTTCTAGACCTAACAAAAAAATCTGGTGTCATTCCTGACCCATTAGGAGATCACCTCCCTGCCTTCATCCATCGGGCTACTCCCATTTCTCAACACTCACACCACTACATTCAAACCAGCAACCTCTCTAACTATAACCCTACTGCTTTTTCTGACTCCCTTAAGCTAACTAACTGGAACCCCTTAAAAACTCTTCCTTTAGATGCAGCCATTGACTACTTCAACTCTACTTTCATAACTGTCCTTAACTCCCTAGCACCTATAAGAACAAAAAGAGTTAAAGCAAATACCAACCCAATGCTCACCAAAGACACCAAAAAAGTTATGCTTCAAAGAGATAAAACCTGGAAAGCTTACCTCCAACTTAAACAACCAGAAATCTTACTCAAATACAAACAGCTAAGAAACCAAGCCAAAAAACTAGTTATTAAAGACAAAAAGTCTTACTACATCAAACTACAAGCAAATCACACAAAAAACCCCAAACAGTTCTGGAACTCTATTAATTCTCTCTTTAAACCTGGTACAAAAAATAACCCTTGCCCAGACCCCAGCAAATCTGACCTTGAAATTGCAATAATGTTCAATACCTTCTTTACCTCTTCTATTGCTGAGCTAACCAAGACATTTAACAACAATAACCCTCCACCTCCTGCTACTCAATCCTCCTCTTCCCCCCCCACTTTTAAACTCAAACCCATCTCCACCAAAATAATAAAGAGACTTCTCACTAAACTCAAACCTTGCTCCAATGCCCCTGACAGCATTCCTTTCACCTTCCTAAAACAGCCTCTGACAGTATTGCTCTTCCTATCAGCATCCTGATCAATAGATCACTACTTGAATCCTATGTACCCAAACTATGGCGTTCTGCTTTTATACTTCCACTTCACAAGGGTGGCAAAAATTTTAACAACTCCAATTTCCGCCCCATAGCCATCCTCTCCCCAATCTCCAAAATTCTTGAAAAATGTATCCACTTACAGCTCCTGCCATTCCTTACCAAACACCAACTACTCCCCTACCCAACATGGCTTCCGTCCTGGACACAGTACCAACTCCGCCCTTCTCTCCTTCTTACAGTCTGTCAATTTAGGTCATGACTGTGGTAATATCGTATCCTCTGTTCTGTTAGACTTATCTAAAGCCTTCGATACCATCTCCCATAGTCACCTATTAAATCATCTGACTAACCTCAACATCTCCAATAAAACTCTTTCCTGGTTCTCCAGCTACCTTTCTGATAGATCCCAAGCCATGAAATGGGGCCAGACCACCTCTACTTTCCTCCCAACCCCCACTGGAGTACCCCAAGGTTCAATCCTTGGCCCATTGCTTTTCAACATCTTTATTAACAACTTCCACAAAGCCATACCCAACACCAAAATTGTGCAGTACGCTGATGATTCCACTCTGATCTGTCATGCCTCTAACCTAAAAGATCTCCAATTTCTAACTCAAACTGCTTTCTCCACCACCGAAAATTGGATGCTCCAAAATCACCTCTCACTAAATGCCAACAAAACAAAGATCCTTCTATTCTCTCCCTCAAAATCCTTCCCTGTCGACAAAAACTTACTCCATATCACCAGTCTTAACTCCATTATCGAGGTCGTACCTTCAGCCAAACTTCTTGGTGTAACCATTGATGAACACCTAAAATTTAATAATCACATCCAGCTAAATATCAAGAAAACCCACATAAGACTAGGCCTTCTTTACAGAAACAATCACTTCCTCTCTCCTTCCACCAGACTAACTCTCACCATCACCTACCTACTCCCCTCTCTACTGTATGGCGCTCCTCTGCTCACTAATTTATCTTCCACATTCACCTTCAAACTGGAAGTATGTTATAATAAAATTGCCAAATTCGCCACAAATACACAATCCTCCTCTCACCACTGCACCTCCCTTTACTCTCTAAATTGGCTTGAACTCCCTAGTCTACTTAACCTCCACCAAATCACCACTGCACACAAATTACTGATCCAACCTACTAAGTGTCCTGCACTATCCAATATTCTGGAACCTTATAACCCCCCCCCAGACCCCTTAGATCTACCCACCAAAACTTGATCATCATCCATAAACCCAAGCGCCCTGCTGGGCAGCTTCTGCTATCTTCTTCCCTAGCTAAAAAATGGAATGCTCTGCCCTCCACACTGAGGACCTGTGACAACCTTAATAACTTCAAAACTCAACTTCATTCTTACCTCTATCTAAACAAGAAATGCAGCTGTACTCTTCCACCCATTCCTCTCATGCTCTCCCCTCCGTTTACCCCAGGCTAACCTTCTTACCTCCCTAACCTCACTTTAAATTAATGATTATTTGTGTAAACAACAGCAATTTTAGCCACAATTCTATATGTCTGTTTTCACTCCTGAAGCTAAACTGCTGATTTCTTTTCTCACTCCTTTGAATGCTACTTGTCGCTTGCAATCCCTAACTTCCTTTGTTACTAATCATGTAATAAAACTTTGTATTGTGGAGCTTTCTCCCCGAGCCTCCACTGTAAGTATTCTGTAAATAAACTTTAATGTCTAGCTTTTCTCCCCAAGCCTCCTCTAAAATAACCTCCCTAAGCCCTGTGAACTAAATTGTAAATATTTTATTTCTCTTTTCTTTAGAATGCTACCTGTTGTTTGTAATCCTAACTTTCTTTGCAACTAATCATGAATTTTTCTTAGTAACTAATCATGTAATTTTCTTTGTAATTAATCTTGTAATGTTCTTGTAATTTAATCATGTACTTAAACTTTGTATTGTGGAGCTTTTCTCCCCGGGCCTCCACTGCAAACGGGCTCCCCAGACCCAGTGGACCTCCCCGGTCATCAAACTGGAATAAATAAATAAAATAAGCCCTGTTGCCATTTGACTGCTTGTTGCTTTGTAGGCAGATTACTAAGGAAACATGTAAGGGAGGACTGAGACAGACCTATAGAAGAGAGTTCAGTGAGTAAATGTTGTTGTGATACAGTGTTGAAAGCTTTGGATAAGCCTAGGAACACTGTTGACAATAGGTTACCATTGTTCTTATGCAGGTTTTTACTGTTGATGAAGTGAAGGAGGGTGGTGGTTGTGCTGTGGTGGGGTTTGAAACCATGCTGTCTTTCCAAAAGTAGATTATTTGAATTGAGGTAATGTAGAAGCTGAGCATGTATACATTTTTCAAGCATTTCTGACAGATGGAGAGGATTGCAAGAGGACTGTTTTTATTAAACTCTGAGTAGGTTAGGAGGCTACTAGGCAATTGGCCCTATGACCTTTATAAGCCTAGCTATGTTATACACTTGTTCTCTTATTGACCACACTGTATGGTCTGTATTTGCAGCACTAGTCTATGATCAGCACCAATTGCCCTTATCCAAGAGGGACATAGGTGACACCCTTGGGGTAAATCTATGGTCTCCCATCCAGTTGTCGAAGTTATGTGTAAATAGGGTCATTGAGGAGCTCTGTTTTACGTAAATTAGGAGTTTGTTCCAGATGAGTGCCAATCTTTGGGAGACATACTGTATGTGTCTCTCCAGCATGTCCTGTTAATGTCGCAGGCTAGGTTAAGATCCCTAGAGTGAGTGAATCTTCTCCCATTTGACTTGCGGATGTGTAGCATTTCCATTAGGGAAGGGTCTGAGACTGGGTCAAGGACAAAATTCCCGATGTAAAAACTTCATCTAAAAACAACTTCAAGGTTATGCTGCTAAACTCTAGGAGTCTTAGCATGAAATTGCACTCACTGGATGCAGTCCTCATTGTGGAAACTTAGATATTTGTACAGTCACAGAGACCTGGCTCAAGGCTGTGCAGAACACCCCGACCATACCGGGCTACACCTCCTTCCACATGTTCAGACCACAAACTGAAGGTGTGAAAACTAAAGGAGGCAGTCTATGAATATTCATTAAAGATAAATAGACCTCCAGATTGGTGAAACAGTACGATTCCCTAAAGATACTTCAGGTACAATTAACTGTTGGTAGGACACCTATTCAAATCATTACCAGCTACAGGACCCCCTCTATGAATCAGGACACCCACTCTGACTATTTGGATCTACTTGAGCCTTTTAACATACATCCAAACACCCTGGTTTTGGGCGACTTTAACTACCTTTCCATTGACTGAGTAAATTACTCATGCTCTAACCTCACTTGCCCAAAGGTTCCTTGACTCTGTTAATTCCAATGCCCTGGACCAGCTGGTTGACACCCCCACAAGGGGTGCCAACATCCTGGATCTGGTGCTTACTAATATGGGGGACCACTGTAGCACCCCCACTGTGAGGTCTTCCTAGTGACATTTGACAACAAATCAATCTCATTCGAAGTAACTATCACACCTGACCCAGCAGCAACTAAACTAAAAAACTTCTCCAAAGCAGATTATAACATCTTACAGGATGGTATAAATGCTTTACTACACCTCCCCCCTCAGATGGAACTGGCAGCTATGCCGAATTCTGCACCAGTGCTTTATACAAACACCTGTATAACTTCATTGACTTGGCCGTATCTGACAGAACCAAAACAAGCTCCTCACGGAAGAGCAAACCTGCCTGGTGGACAACTGTCATTAACAGGCTTTACAATAAGAGGATGGAATTGTTGTCTAAGAGTAAGAGGCAGCAAGCCCTAAACTGGAAACACTCCCTCTTCAGCTTAAACAAGTGAATAAGACTTGTTGTGAAGTCCTCTAAAGCAAACTAAAAATCCAAATTAGCTTTCTCAATTAAGGACAACCTTAAGGCATTCTTTACTTACATCTGTAAGCTAAAATGAAAGGCCCAGATTTTTGCCGAACTGGTAGTTAATGATACCACATAACCTGTTAGCCAATAGGTTCTGTGAAAACTTCATTCCTCTGTCCCCACCAAACATACCCCATGACATCTCTACCACCTGTCCTCTACCTTGTATCTCTAAAATGCAAGTCATAAACACCCTCTCTAAGGCCAAAAACACAGCACCTATGGGACCTGATACCATCCCAGGTTGTGTCCTACATGGGCTCAAACAAGAATTATTAACACCACTGGGTACTCTTTCAATCTTAGTCTAAGCACCGACTTTGTCCCAGCTGAATGGAAAATGGCCACCATTATCCCCTTGCACAAAGGTGGTGCTTCCACTGACCCTGGGAACTATAGATGTATTAAGCTTGTGAGAGTAATGAACAGGTTAAAATGGATTTCAGTGGATTTTTTTCTGAAAATGTAAAATAAATGTTCTGCATTTCAGTGTGTATAGTGCACGCAGTTAAATGACTTGGCAAAAACATATAGCTTGGCATTTATTGTTAATAAGAACAGAAGTAAAACATTTCATCTCTTATAAACTGTGCAGCTTGTGAAATTTATTATCTACAAGCAGATCAAGACAAGCTTTTGTATGCAGCTGTCTCTTGTCAGTATGATATGCAAGATAGGCCAAGGACAAAAGGAGTTATTCTTCAGGAATAGAATGTTTAAGATATGGAAAACAAACTGTCAGCAGACTAGCTTGAGAGGAAAGGCGTATTATTCTGGCAAATTTCCAAAATTGCTGATGCAGGCAGAAAAGACACTATAATGACTGGGACTTTTTCTTTTGTATGAGAGACTTTGATTTTCCTATCCTTACAGATCTAATGCTGTAAGCTGAAGTACAGTTTTGATATTTGATGTATTACCTTTCAACTAGATGTCAACCTCATATGCAGTAAAACGAATGTCATAACAGCAGACTGTTTCAATGTCTTCATTGAGTAAAGGTACAGACTACCTAAATAGTGTAGTACCAATTTAATCTTAACAGCCTGACTAGCCTTATCTGCAAGGCCATTGAGTGAATCATCATGGACCTTATCAACAAAGATATAGGTAATCTCCAAACACTTGACCCTACTCAGCTTGGATTTGTCAAAGGGAGATCATGGCTGTTAAACATAGTGGACTTCTTTGAGACAGTCACCAAGGCCCTGGATGAGGGAAAATCTGTGCATGCAGCCTACCTAGACTTAGCCAAGGCTTTTGCCATTATCACCCACTCAGACATCATTGACAAACTCACACAGCTGGGTATCAACCCTTATATAGGTTCATAGGTTCATACTAGGCTATCTGCCCTGGGGCAATTATAAGTCTAGCCTGATTCTGTATGGCTTACGCCACCCCTTGATTTTAGTATACTGTGCCCTTTTTAAGGTTTAGTTTACTGTGCCTCTGTCTAATACTGACACGGGAGTAATCCCTGGGACAAACCTATAATCCCCCATCCACTTATCGAGATTCTTCTTGAAGAGATTCAGTGAGGTTCTCTGCCTCACATGAACTGGAATTCTATTCCAGAGCGAAGGGAGCCTCTGGGTTATGAACCTGTCCCTCCAGCAAGTTCTATTTATTTCTGTGCTGAGGTTCAAGTCCCTCGAGCGTGTGGCTCTAAGGGATTTAGATTTACTGAGGTGGAGCATGTCCATTAATTCTGGATTTGACATAGCTTTGCATGTCAGGCATAGATAGCCTCAAAGTAGGCGGTATGCAACTGAGTAGAGCTGGAGTTTTTTTAACCGAGCAGCATATGGCATCTGTTTGAGACCCTTGATCCTCTTGGTGAGATACTTTTGGGGTCTTTCTAATTGCTGCAGGTGTCGGGTAAGGTACATCCCAAAAGGGGCATTGTATTCTATGATGGGCCTGATGAGGGATGAATAAAGGTCCACGATTACCTCTCTTGATCTAGATGTGAAACCCTTCGTGATGAGGTGGGCTATGTAAAAGGTCTTTCTAACCACTTTGGCAATGTGGTTTTCAAAGGAGAGATTGCTATCAACTTGGGTCCCCAGGTCCCTAATAACTTTTTGTGTACTTAATGGGTTTCCGTCTATGTGGTAATTTGTGGGCACATTGTTTTTGCCAAAGGGTATGACTATAAATTTGTTGGCATTTAGCTTTAAACCATGGCACTGGCACCAGTTATCTGCCTCTGTGAGAACTTTTTGAAGGATGTTTGTGTCAGCTGGAGAGTTGATTATGGCGCCCAGTTTGCAGTCATCTGCGAACTTGGTGAGTCATAGTCCTCCGTTTGCCTGTACCTCAGAAAAGTATATACCGAACAAGAGTGGTCCCAGGACGGAACCCTGTGGGACGCCACTTGTGACTGGTTTCGAGTCTGACATGGCTCCAGGAACTCTCACTCTGTGGGTTCTGTCTTTGAGCCAGTTTGCGACCCATCTTGTGACATAGGGGTTTATATTTAAGCTGGATAGCTTATCTATGATGCCCGAGTGGGGTATTGTGTCAAATGCCTTTGCAAGGTCCAGATAGGCTGTGTGGACTACCTTCCCTTCATCTATGGCTTTGGTGACTGTTTCAAAGAAGTCAACCAGGTTCAAAAGGCTGGATCTGCCCTTGACAAAGCCGAAGTGGGTAGGATCTAGTGTCTGTAGGTCCCCAATGTCTTTTTTTATGAGCTCCATGATGATCCTCTCCATAGCCTTGCAGACTAAGCTAGTCAGGCTTATGGGGCGATAGTTTCCAGGGTCCATAGAGGCTCCACCTTTGTGGAGTGGGACCACTGTTGCTGTACGCCATTCTGTGGGCACATATCCTGTAGTCAGGCTGAGATTGTATAGCTGTTTTATTTGAGGGATTAGCTCCTCTTGTAGTTCATGTAGGACGCAACCTGGGACACCATCTGGTCCCATGGAAGCAGTGTTTTTTGCTTTGGAGAGGGCAGCCTTCACCTGAGCATCTGAGATGTTTGGGAGGCAGCCCTCTGCCAGGATAGATACTTGCTCTTTTGGGGGAGGGGGAGAAGTTTGCACTGAACCTGTCTGCCAGGATATTGGCAATATCTGTGGGTTCAATGTATTTTTTGTCATTTAGAATCAACTCAGAACAAGTCTGGGAGTTGTAACCCAGGTTTCTAACATAATAGCAAAAAACTACGATCACTCATAAAATCATCCAAGGCCAACTTTGAGAGAAAAATCGCTAATGACACAAAAGACAATCATAAGGCCTTCTTTAGCTATGTTAGAAACCTGGGTGGAAACTCCCAGATATGCTCAGAATTAGTCCAAAATGATAAAAAAATCACTGAACCCACAGACATTGCCAACATACTGGCAGACAGGTTCAGTACAAATTTCTCCCCTCCCTCTCCCCCAAAAGGAGAAATATCTATCCCACCAGAGTCTAGCCTCCCAAACATCTCAGATGCCCAGGTGAGAGCTGCTCTCCCTAAAGCAAAAAAACACAGCATCAATGGGACCGGACGGTTTCCCCAGCTGTGTGCTACACGAACTCAATGAGGAACTAAACCCACACATAAGGCTGCTGTTTAATCTTAGCCTTACTACAGGATTGGCGTACGGCAACTGTGGTCCCACTCCACAAAGGCAGTGCTTCTACGGACCCTGGAAATTACCGCCCCATAAGCTTGATGAGCCTTGTCTGCAAAGCTATGGAGAGGATCATAATGGAACTCATAAATAAAGACATTGGGGACCTACAGACACTGGATCCTACCCAATTTGGCTTTGTCAAGGGCAGATCCTGCCTCTTGAACTTGGTCGACTTTTTCAAAACAGTCACTAAGGCCATTGATGAGGGTAAGGCAGTTCACACAGCCTACCTTGACCTAGCAACACAATACCCCACTGGCATCATAGAAAAGCTCACCAGCTTAGATGTAAACCCATATGTCACAAGATGGGTTGCAAACTGGCTCAAGGACAGAACACACAGGGTTAGAGTTGCTGGTGCCATGTCAGACGCTAAGCCAATCACGAGCGGTGTCCCACAGGGCTCAGTCCTGGGCCCCCTCTTGTTCGGCATTTATTTTTCTGAAGTGCAGGCAAACATAGGGGGATTGTGGCTGACAAAATTTGCAGATGACTGCAAACTGGGCACCATAATTGACACTCCATCAGACACAGACATCCTCCAGAGAGGTCTCATAGAAATGGATAACTGGTGCCAGAGCCATGGCCTTAAGCTAAATGCCAAAAAATGTATAGTCATACCCTTTGGGAAAAACAAGGTAACCCCTAGTTACCACATAGGTGGTAATCCATTAAACACGGAAGAAGTTATCAGGGACCTGGGGACCCAAGTTGATAGTAACCTCTCTTTGACACTCACATTGCCAAAGTGGTTAGGAAGACCTTCTACATTGCCCACCTGATCATGAAGGGATTCACATCCAGATCAGGAGAGGTCATTGTACCCTGTACTCTTCACTTATCAGACCAATGATTGAGTACAACGCCCCATTCGAATGTACCTTACCCGACACCTGCAGCAGTTGGAAAGACCCCAAAAGTTCCTCACCAAAAGGATAAAGGCTCAAACATATGTCATACGATGCCCGACTGAAGAAACTCCAGCTCTATTCAGTCGCATACCGTCTGCTCAGAGGTGATCTGTGCCTGACATACAAGGCCATGTCCAACCCGGAATTAATGGACATGCTCCACCTCAAAAAATCCAAATCCACCAGAGCCACGAGAGCAAGAGACTTAAACCTCAACACGGATATAAATAGGACGTGCTGGAGGGACAGATTCATCACCCAGAGACTCCCTACACTATGGAACAGAATCCCAGTCCATGTGAGGCAGAGCCCCTCACTGACTCTGTTCAAGAGAAATCTTGATGGGTGGATGGGAGATCGTAGGTTTACCCTGGGAATTATCTCTGTATCACTCCTGGACAGAGGCACAGCAAACTAATGGGTATAGTATTCTCATCCTAAGGGGTGGTGAAAGCCACACACACTCTGGCTAGGCTTATAAATGCCCTAGGGCAGATAGCCTAGTATGAACCTATGAAACTATGAACTGAAAAAAGCCTTATGATTGTCTTTGGTGTCCTGTGCAATTTTTCTCTCGAAGCTGGCCTTGGAGGATTTTATGAGGGATCGTAATTTTTTGCTAGTACTGATCAGAGATGCCTTCCCTATTAGGGATTTTGCTCTATCATGTAGTAGCTTACTCCTTCTGTTGTACAGTTTATTTATGGCAGGGGTCCACCAGACTGGACGCCTGCCTTTGGATGATTGGGTCTTGGTTTTGTTTGGGATAGCATGATCCATGCATTCCTGGAGATGTTCGTAGAATGCATTTATATAGGATTCTGCAGTTTGGGCTGTAGTTTCCACTGGCCCTGGGGCCTTGAAGGATTCCACTTCGGTTTTGAGAAGTGAGAAGTTCGCTTTTGAGAAGTTTTTCACTGTGGTTTTCTGGGCTGGGGGTGGGGTCGGGATGTGGACATCCAGTGAAATTAATTTATGGTCTGATCTTACCAATGAGGGATATACTTCTGGTGTGGAGTCCCCATGTTGGTAATGATCAGGTCTAGTATGTTGTCCCCTCATTATATGGGTTGCTAACTGACTCACTGATAGAACCTATATAGTCAAAATAGGGGAATCCACCTGCAACAGCAGACCTGTAACCAGGGGTGTTCCACAGGGATCAGTCCTGAGGCCTCTGCTGTTTGGAATGTATTTCTCTAAAGTACAAGCTAAAACTAAAGGTCTGTGGCTGACAAAGTTTGCTGAAAACTGCTAACTGGGAGCAGTCATAGAATCTCCAAAATCTATATCCTACAAGAGGGTCTTACACAAACAAATGATTGGTGCCAAAGTCATGACCTTAAACTCAATGCAAAAACATGTATTATCATCCCTTTCAGTAAGTGCGACATTCCTGTTATCACATCAATAACAACACCCTAAGTGCACTCAGTGGTGAGAGACCTGGGTACACAGGTTGACAGCAACCTTACCTTTGATCACTATGTCTCCACAGTGGTAAGAAGGGCATTCTATACTGCTCATCTCATAAGTAAGGGCATTGCATCCAGAAAAAAAAAAAGTTATAACCTCTGTACTCTTCCCTTATCAGGCCAATAATTGAGTACAACGCCCCTTTTGGTATGTATCCTTCCAAGCACCCGCAGCAATTGGAGAGAATACAAATGTTCCTCACTAGGAAAATTCAAGGTCTTCAGCATCTGTCCTACTATCATCTGAAATCACTATCGCGTTATTCTGTCTCACACAGACTACTCAGATGTGATCTATGACTTGCATATTGGCAATCGTTGACCCTGCTTTATTGGAAATGCTAGATATCCACAGGTCAAATGGTGCATGGGTTACTCACTCTAAAGACCTTAAGCCGGTATGTGACATTAATAGAACCTGCTGGAAGGACAGATTTGTCTCTCCGAGGTTACCACACCTTTGGAATGGACTCCCACTTCATGTCAAACAGAGCACCTCATTGGCCCTCTTCAAATCCTGTCTGTAAGATTGGATGGGTAACAGTAAATTCACCCCGGGGGGTCCACCTGTGTCCCTCTTGGACAGGGGCAATTGGTGCTGATTGTGGAAATAAGGGTAGAACTTGGTCAGGCTTGTAAGAGCCCAATGGTCATTAGTCTAGTAACTTCCTATGATCCTATGATCTTATGTAGCCCAGGCACAAGTCACCTCTCAGCAGCCTATAAGATACAGAGTACAGTGACAGGGCTTTTAGTCTGTCCATGTAGGTCATGTGTTGAAGGACCTGAATTTTCTTGGTGAGAAACTTCTTAGATCTCTCCAGCTGCTGTAGGTGTCTGGCGAGGTACATACAGAAAGGAACATTTACTCTATTAGCGGTCTGATGAGGGATGAGTACAGGGGAGTTATAACATCCTTAGCTCTGGATGCAATGTCTTTACTTATGAGATGTGCAACATTAAAGGCCTTTCCTTTCCACTGTGGAAACATGGTGATCGAAGTTAAGGTTGCTATCAACCTGTATTCCCAAATGCTTACCACAGGGTTTGAGCTAAGGGGGCTACTGTTAATATTGTAATTTGCAGGGACTTACCCTTTAACTAAAGGAATGATAAAACATTATTTCTGTGTTTAGTTTAAGTCAATGGCTTTGGCACCAATCGTTTGTTTGTGTAAGCCCTTATTGTAGTATTTCAACATCGTCGGGGGACTTAACGATTGCACCCAGTTTGCAGTCATCCATGAACTCGGTAAGCCACAGGCCATTTATTTTAGCCTGAACTTCTAAGAAATAGATTCCAAACAGTAGGGAGCCCATCATAGTTCCTTGTGGTACACCACTGGTAACTGGTCTGATGGAAGGCGTGGAATCCTCAACTTTGACTGTATGCGTTCTGTCGGTGAGCCAGTGGGGTACCCATCTAGTGACATATGGATTAATTCTCAGCTGGGTGAGTTTCTCAATGATCCTTGAGTGGGGGGCTGTATAAAAAGCCTTGGCTAAGTCAAGATAGGCTGTGTGTACTGTTTTGCCTTCATCCAGGGCTTTGTGACATTCTCAAAGAAGTCCACCAGGTTTAATAAGCATGATCTACTCTTAAAGCCAAATTGGACCAGTTCAAGAGTTTGAAGGTCACATGTGTCTTTGTTGATAAGGTCCATAGCTTTGCAGATAAGGCTGGTTAGGCTTATGGGTCTACAGTTCCCAGGGTCAGTTAATGGACTCCCTTTGTGCAAGGGAATTATTGTTGCTGTTTTCCAGTCTTCCTGGGACAAAGCCAGTACATAGACTGTGGTTGAAGAGAGTGGCAAGTGGTTCCGCTAGGTCCTATTTTAGACCATTTAGTCAGCAGCCTGGGATGTTATTCCGTCCCATAGATGCAGTGTTTTTGGCAAAGGAGATGTGCCACCTTTGTATAAAAGTATAATAAAGGATTTCTTTATATGGAATGAACATATTTTTCTAACACAGATGAATTTATCAATTTCAAGACAGGAAAACAATTGCATATGTAGCCATTTTTAAGTAGTGGGGGGGGGGGGGGCTGGTCAGTAGCCAGGGTGGTTTGTATCTGCTTATGCAGGAGTTTTCTAATGGTGAAGGTAGGCACTGAGCTGAAGTCAAACAGCTGATGATATTTAACACAGGCAGTTGGTACTGTGAGGGTAGTTGACGCATTAATGTTTGTGAGAAACATTAGTGTATATATAAAATAGTTGTTCAATTGTGTTGGAATTGAATAAGTAGTATTATGGGATGTAGGAGTGGGGGTGGCAGTTTGGCCTGCATTTAAAAGTTTGTTTATGGACGTCTAGAAGACATTTGGGCTATCATTTAAGATGATGGATGCAAAAAAAAGTGAAAGAAAGAACTCCCCGTGATTTTCAACTAACTATTGTAGTTCCAGCTTACACTAATTTTTCAAAATGTCTTTCTGCAACTTATTTAGTAAATGCATTTTCTGTATATTTATACAAAATATACACGCTCTCCACACACAAACCTAAAACTTAATACATGTCTTTAGAAACTCATTGCAGTGGCTCAATCTGATCCATCTCCATCCTGTCTCAAGTGCAAAAGAAGTGACTTGAGTTTGCTGTGTTTCAGCAGGAATGTCATTCGGGCACCTGTTGTGTTGATGTGTTTAGTCTTGCTGAGTGAGGGGAAGCACACATTAGTCCACTGCATAACCTAACGTTGGTGTGTAAACTATTCAGAATATACTTAACTATTTTAAAATACGGTGACAGTAATCTCAAATGAGCTCAGTACTAGGTACAGGTTCTACACATGCTCCCAAAACTAGAATGACTGTTTCTTCGCAACCTTTCAGCTATCACTGAGTCTTAAGTTAATTTCCCAGTCCTCACATTTTGCATTGAATGTGTGGTATTTCATTCAGTGTAAGTCATGTCACTGTATATCATAAGCTTTTTCCTTAACTAAGCTTGATGTTAGTAAAGATTATTTTCCCATCTCAGAAAGGAATAATATTAATTAAACACATACCTCAGTCCACATCTCCCAATACTGGTGAGAGACTAACAGTGTCTCCCATTATGCAGACTTTTTCAACATAATCCTAAGGACATTTTGTGATCCCCCACCCAGCCATTCAGACTGACTTTAAAAGTTGCTAGGGAAGCACTCTGCTTGACAGGTAATGGAAGCCTATTCCCAAAATGGCGGATACACTGGGTTAGGTATTTATCACACCGCATGGTCTTGTTTATATGACAGTGTGGGTTTAGGTCTCTAGAACTGGTGTTTGCTTTGCTGCTTGGTCCACTTGGCTGAAGGAGTTCAAAGGTGGTGGGTAATTCATAGCACAGAAGGTTAATCAGGAATCATGTCTCAGGGGTCTGTATAACACTGAGCAGAGGGTCAGGGCTAATGGTACAGAGACCTTAAGATCTTTTTAGTGAGGAAATGCTGAGGTTTCTGATGCTGGTCTAGGTGCTTGGGAGTACATACTAAAGGGTGCATTATATTCAGCGATGGGCCAAAATAAGGGAAGAATAAAGTGGGACTATAACCTCTTCGGACCTCGAGGAGATGCCAGAAGGATAAGCTGTGCAGGGTAGAAGGATTTTCTTGCCAACAAGGAAATGCGGTTGCCAAAGGAGAGGTTGTTTTCAACATATGTACCCAAGTTTCTGATGACTATGTCCAATTTAAGAAAAATGTTATCTTTATGGTAAGAAGCGGTGATGTCAGGCTTACCAAAGAAAGTTATGCTGCATTTTTTATTGTTGAGGGTAAGCCATGATAAATACACCAAGCTTCTTAGTTATTTATTTATGTATGTAAGTATGTATGTATGTATTTATTTATATTTATTTACTGGGAAAGTATGACTGGGCTGAAAGGTCCATTTTCAGCAGAGGCCCATGGAGAAAAGCTCCAAAAAATAATACAAGTTGAAATTTACAAGCTGGATAACAAATTTAACAAGGGTGAAAAACTGTTACAATACAGAAAGCTAAGACAAAAAAATTCTACATTAGATTCAGGTAAAAGTTACAAGAAAAATAATTAATACATGTCGCCTCACAGTAAGACGTTGTCCTGTTCAATTCTTAGCTAGAGCGTCTTCTGTGTGGAGACATGCATGAATGGGCGTACCTTCGTTGAAGGTTGTGCATCAGAGCTGGCAAATCGGCACGTAAAAATCTACTGCCAATCATTAGCGGACCGGAGTTCCGCTGTAGCGACCCCTAACCGGGAAAAGCCGAAAGACACAACAACATTAAATAAAGATGTGAATAAAAGTAGATAACTGTTTCCTACATCGGCAGAGTAGATGAATGTTTAATACATAGAATTGCCAAGAACAAAAGAAAGTACCAATTAGAAATTCAGCATATAAATGTTAAGGACTGAGCAGTAGGCAGGTAGATAGACCGGAGTGGGGTATAAACTGGGAGATGAGACAGGAGAGGATAGAGTGGGATACATTGTGGAAGTAGATCATGCTAACATGAGCAGCCTGGATTACAGCAGGAACAGAGCCAGGAATTGTTTAGGTGTTGCCTGAGCAGTAGCTTGAAGTTGGCAGAGTTGCTAGTGTTTAGTATTTTTTTTTGGAACGGTATTCCAGGTTTTAGCTATAGTGCTGGAGTATAAGGAATCCCCATAGCTATCACTGGACCTGGTGTTTTTTAGAAATAATCTGTTGAAAGATCTGAGAGTCCTACTGCTGCAGTAGAGCTGAGCTAACATATTAATAGCAGGGCAACTCTTGGGGTGGTATAGGCTGGAATGGGCTAGTGTAATTTGGTTGAGGGTTAGGAAGATTGGTAGTTCAATCCAGTGTAGGGATGTCATCTTGATGGTTGGTTGGCTGCAAACCTGGCTACTTTATTATAACTGTATTCAAGTTTATTTAAGTCACATTTTCTTAAGTTTATGAAAATGGGTGAGGCATATAATAGTGTTGATAGTATGTTTAAGAGATGGCATGTCTGGTAAAATCAGTTAGGAAAGGAACCTAGCTTGAAGTGAATCTTTTTTTTACAGCAAGGACTTTCCTTTCTGTCCTCAAAGCATTATTTTGCTAATTTACCTCCCCATGACTCTGATGTACTTCTTTTCTTGGTTGTCCAGTGCAAAGGATTAAGGTGAGAAGTTGCCTGTGAGCGTTATTCTGTAGTTCAAGGTTTGATTCCCTAAGCCTCTATTTACCTAACGTGTTACTCCGAGCAACACAATTTAGCAGACAGTGTTCCTCTGGTCACCCCTAAAAAGAAGCTTATACTAGTAGGACTACAGTCGACAAATGAAAATATTAACAATAATAATAATAATAATAATACTATAATAATAGTAAAATGTGGGCAAATCCCTGCAGTGGTAAATGACGCCTTCTGCACTTTTTGTTTCGTCATCTGTCCAAAACATTTTGCAAGTTAAAGTCTCCTCCAGTATTATCACATATGCTAAGAAAACTGAAACAAATGTAGTATTTCCCATCCACTGTATGTGTACATGTAATATGAAGGTACATATACAGGCCGAATAATTTTAATGTAATGTGGATATACTCAACTCTTAGCACAGCCTAGCAGAGCCACAATCTGTGACAAATAACTTGAAATAATGCATTTCATTTGATTTGTTAAGGAGTTGGTAAACATTATCAAACTATTGACTGCTACAAGAATTGCTTTTTGCTGTTTCAAAAAAAAACGTGTCTGATGGGACTGTTTCTTCACTACATTTGATTATTTCAGGAAGCAGCAGGCAGAACCAATAATACAATAATGGAACATTCTGATCCGCCATTAGTCAATCTACATTGTAATGCAACAAGCTTCTGTTTTAACTTTACCAAAAGAATGCACGGTCCTTTTGTGCAAGACAGCAATAAGAAAAAAATCCCAGAACATTATGATCCTATTAGCAGATTAGTATGCAGTGAATGTTGTGTTTAAATTGAACAAATGAGGCAAGCAGTTTCCTTTAGCATGATGTAGCAAATGGAAAGACGTCAAAATCTCTTGCAGGATGCAGGAACTTCGTACAGCATACAGCAGTACTATCCACGGGAAAGTGTCTTACAGGATGCAGGAACTTCGTACAGCATACAGCAGTACTATCCACGGGAAAGTCTCTTTCAGGATGCATGAACTTCGTACAGCATGCAGCAGTACTATCCACGGGAAAGTCTCTTGTAGGATGCAGGAACTTCGTACAGCATACAGCAGTACTATCCACGGGAAAGTGTCTTGCAGGAACTTCGTACAGCATACAGCAGTACTATCCACGGGAAAGTCTCTTGCAGGATGCAGGAACTTCGTACAGCATACAGCAGTACTATCCATGGGAAAGTGTCTTACATGATGCAGGAACTTCGTACAGCATACAGCAGTACTATCCACGGGAAAGTCTCTTTCAGGATGCATGAACTTCGTACAGCATGCAGCAGTACTATCCACGGGAAAGTCTCTTGTAGGATGCAGGAACTTCGTACAGCATACAGCAGTACTATCCACGGGAAAGTCTCTTTCAGGATGCATGAACTTCGTGCAGCATACAGCAGTACTATCCATGGGAAAGTGTCTTGCAGGATGCAGGAACGTCATACAGCATACAGCAGTACTATCCACGGGAAACTGTCTTGCAGGAACTTCATACAGCATACAGCAGTACTATCCACGGGAAAGTCTCTTTCAGGATGCAGGAACTTCGTACAGCATACAGCAGTACTATCCACGGGAAAGTGTCTTGCAGGATGCAGGAACTTCGTACAGCATACAGCAGTACTATCCACGGGAAAGTGTCTTGCAGGATGCAGGAACGTCATACAGCATACAGCAGTACTATCCACGGGAAAGTGTCTTACAGGATGCAGGAACTTCGTACAGCATACAGCAGTACTATCCACGGGAAAGTCTCTTTCAGGATGCATGAACTTCGTACAGCATGCAGCAGTACTATCCACGGGAAAGTCTCTTGTAGGATGCAGGAACTTCGTACAGCATACAGCAGTACTATCCACGGGAAAGTCTCTTTCAGGATGCATGAACTTCGTACAGCATACAGCAGTACTATCCATGGGAAAGTGTCTTGCAGGATGCAGGAACGTCATACAGCATACAGCAGTACTATCCACGGGAAACTGTCTTGCAGGAACTTCGTACAGCATACAGCAGTACTATCCACGGGAAAGTCTCTTTCAGGATGCAGGAACTTCGTACAGCATACAGCAGTACTATCCACGGGAAAGTGTCTTGCAGGATGCAGGAACTTCGTACAGCATACAGCAGTACTATCCACGGGAAAGTGTCTTGCAGGATGCAGGAACGTCATACAGCATACAGCAGTACTATCCACGGGAAAGTGTCTTACAGGATGCAGGAACTTCGTACAGCATACAGCAGTACTATCCACGGGAAAGTCTCTTGCAGGATGCAGGAACTTCGTACAGCATACAGCAGTACTATCCACGGGAAAGTCTCTTGCAGGATGCAGGAACTTCGTACAGCTCACAGCAGTACAATCCACGGGAAAGTGTCTTGCAGGAACTTCGTAAAGCATACAGCAGTACTATCCACGGGAAAGTCTCTTGCAGGATGCAGGAACTTCATACAGCATACAGTAGTACTATCCACAGGATGCTAAAATCACAGTTTAAAAAAAGAAGCAGTTTTAATGCTTGGAACTGCCCTAACCTTCACAGCACCATTCACACATTCATTCTGGGTGAAAGTATGATACTCAAAACTCTCCATCACTGCAGCAGTCAGAAACAACTTCCACAGAGGTGCTTTGCATGGAATACAGTCTGATCAGCAGAGCAGAACCAGAGCATAACCTGTGTTAGAAAACCTCAAAAATGTGCACACTATTCTAACGCCATACAGCTCTTATGAAAGGCTACTTAGGTTCATAGGTTCATAGCTTCATACTAGGCTATCTGCCCAAGGGCATTTATAAGCCTAGCCCATAGTTATTTGGCTTTCACCACCCCTTTAGTTTGAATAAAACTATGCCTATTATTTTGCTGTGCCTCTGTCAAGCAGTGACACTGAAGTAATCCCTGGGGTATATCTGCGATCTCCCATCCATTGGTCAAGATTCCTCTTGAACAAGGCCAGCGAGGTGCTCTGCCTCACATGTACCGGGATTTTGTTCCACAGCATAGGGAGTCTCTGGGTGATGAATCTGTCCCTCCAGCACGTTCTATTAATAACCGTGTCAAGGTTTAAGTCTCCGCCCTTGTGGTTCTGAGGGATCTAGATTTTTTGAGGTGAAGCATATTCATCAAATCAGGGTTTGACATGGCCTTATATGTCAGGCACAGGTCACCTCTGAGCAAGCAGTATGAGACTGAATAGAGCTGGAGTTCTTTCAGTCGGGCAGCATAAGACATATTTTTGAGACCCTTTATCCTTTTGGTGAGGAACTTTTGGGGCCTTTCCAGCTGTTGCAGGTGTCGGGTCAGATACATTCCGAATGGGGCATTGTACTCAATCATAGGTCTAATGAGTGATGAGTACAGGGGACGATGACCTCCCTTGATCTAGATGTGAATCCCTTCATGATCAGGTGGGCAATGTAGAAGGTTTTCCTAACTAATTTAGCAACATGAGTGTCAAACGAAAGGCTACTGTCAACCTGGGTCCCCAGATCCCTAATGACTTCTTCTGTGCTCAGTGGATTGCCACCTATATGGTAGCTAGGGGTAACCTTGTTTTTCCCGAAGGGTATGACTATGCATTTCTTGGCATTTAACTTTAGGCCATGGCTCTGGCACCAGTTATCCGTTTCTGTGAGGCCCTTCTGAAGGATATCTGTGTCAGATGTGTTTTCGACTATGGCCCAGTTTGCAGTCATCTGCAAACTTTGTCAGCCATAACCCTCCTGCGTTTGCTTGTACTTCAGAAAAGTAGATTCCGAACAAGAGTGGACCCAGGACTGAGCCCTGTGGGACACCACTTGTGACAGGCTTTGAGTCTGACATGGCTCCAGCAACTCTGACCCTGTGGGTTCTGTCACTTAGCCAGTTTGCAACCCATCTTGTGATGTATGGGTTTACATTCAAGCTGATGAGTTTTTCGATGATACCTGAGTGGGGTATTGTGTCGAAGGCCTTTGCCAGGTCAAGGTAGGCTGTATGGACTGCCTTTCCCTCATCAATGGCCTTGGTGACTGTCTCGAAAAAGTCAACCAAGTTTAAAAGGCATGATCTGCCTTTGACAAAGCCAAACTGGGTTGGATCCAAAGTCTGCAAGTTCCCTATGTCTTTATTTATGAGTTCCATTATGATCCTCTCCATGGCTTTGCAGATAAGGCTTGTCAAGCTAATGGGACGGTAATTTCCAGGGTCGGTGGAGGCACCGCCCTTGTGAAGTGGGACCACAGTCGCCGTGCGCCACTCCTTGGGTACGTATCCTGAGGTGAGGCTAAGATTAAACAGCTGTCCTAACTGCGGGTTTAATTCCTCATTGAGTTCGTGGAGCACACAGCTGGGGACACCATCCGGTCCCATGGATGCTGTGTTTTTGCTTTGGAGAGAGCAGTTCTCACCTGGGCGTTGGAGATGTTTGGGGGCTACAATCCTCTGGTATAGATATCTCTCCTTTTGGGGAGGGAGAAGTTTGCACTGAACCTGTCAGCCAGTATGTTGGCAATGTGTGTAGGTTCAGTAATCTTCACATCATTTTGAACTAATTCTGAGCATATCTGGGAGTTTCCTCCTAGGTTTCTAACATAGCTAAAGAAGGCCTTATGATTGTCTTTTGAGTCCTTGGCGATTTTTCTCTCAAAATTTGCCTTGGATGATTTTATGAGAGCCTTAGTTTTTTACTTATAATGATCAAAGGTGTCTTACCTTTCCAGGAATTTGCTCTATCTTGTAGTAGCTTCCTCCTTTTGTTGTAGAGCTTGTTTATGGCTGGGGTCCACCAGACTGGACGCTTGCCTTTGGTACAAAGAGTCTTAGTTTTGTTTGGGATTGCCTGATCCATGCAGTCCTGTAGGTGCTGGTAGAAGGCATTTGTAAGTGATTCAGCAGTTTGAGTAATGTTTACCACTGGCTCAGGGGCCTTAAAGGAGACCACACTAGTTTTAGAAGTGTGAAGTCGGCTTTGAGAAGTTTTTCACTGTGGTCTTTTTATTTCAGGTGGGGCGGGATGAGGACCTCCAGCGAGATTAGTTTATGATCTGATCTCACCAGTGAGGATATACTTCCGGTATTGAACATTGTGATCCCATGTTCGTGATGATGAGATCAAGTATGTTTTCTCCTCTTGTGGGGATGGTGACTAGTTGTTCCATGGCATTTGAGTTTATGAACTCCAGGAACCTTTGGGCTAGAGTGTTTGGGCTTGAGTAGTGTTCCCAGTCTATATTAGGGTAGTTGAAGTCACCTAGTATGATGGTGTTTGGAGATACATTTATCCCCTCAATTGTTTTCAGGAAGGCCATGTGAGGTTCCTGAGTTTGAGAGGGTGGCCTGTAACATGCTACAAATTGCAGAGCAGTCTTGCCTATGGTTAATTGCACCTGGATGGTCTCCGATGCATCGTGCGTTGCCACCAACCTTGAGGTGTGGGTGTCCTTTATGAATATGGACACCCTCCTTTCTTGGTGTTGTCCGGATTTTGGGGCCGGAACGCATGATATGAGGTGAAACCTGATAGTGCTGGGGTGCTCTCAGGAGCCTTGAACCAGGTTTCTGTCACAGCACAGACATCGATGTTCTCCATACTGAGAAGGGCCTCGAGTGCGTGCATCTTGAGATTGAGACTTCTGGCATTGAGCAGCATTACCCTTAGTTTTTTTACTTTTTTGTGTTCTAGGGTGGTAGGTTTAGAATTTGAGCCTTGCCTAAAAAAGGCACTATGGGAGTGGCAAGAGCCTTTGCCAATATCCGGAAGCCTAGGGGTGACAGGTGAAAGCCGTCCCTTGCGAAGCAGCGTGGCTTGTCCAGCATGTCATCCCAGGCAGACAGACATTGGATCCCCTTTGAATGACACCAGAATTTAAGCCAATTATTAAAGCTGATCATCTTATCACTGTATTGTGGCATCATTCAAGTGACGGCAGGATACTGCTCAAGGTCAGGGTCATACCTGCCTGGGCTACATAATCAGAGAGCTCCTCAATGTCTCTTTTCATGTAGTCCAAGGAGGTACGCCTCAGGTCGTTGACACCAGCGTGGACAATGACTGAGTCGTACTTGTACCTGCTGTTGAGAGACCTGAGTGCTTGCGTTATGTGGCGGATTCTAGCGCCCGACAGGCAGCTTACTGTGACCTTCTCCTTACTCAGTCTGGTGAGCGGGACGTCAGTGTGTCTGACTATGGAGTCACCTATGACAAGTATGTTTGGTGTTGTATTTGGCCTTAAGGGCAGTGACTGCTTTGCACACTGATTTTGTTGTTTATGTGTTGTTTGTGTGGTGTATTGAGTTTGCAGTTGCTTGGGTGTCTGCTTTGGAGGCCTCTGCTGTCTAGGTAAGTTTTACTCAGAGCCTCCGAGTATGTCTTAGTGTGTTTATGTGTTTGATTCAGTGGTGTGGTTGAGTTATGTGAGACTGGTATTGTGGTGTGTGTAGTTGCCTTCTCCTCCTGCCTGGTCTTGCCAGTCCTGAGTTGAGAGAGCTCAGCCTCCAGTCTGGCTAAATAGCTGCATCTCTCACAAGTGTTAGTGTTACGTGGGAGGAGGAGAGGGTTGTCCGTGTACATGAGGCAATTGTAACATTGTCTCAGAATTCCCAGATTCACCAACTGGGCAGGAGAGGACACCAGCATCTGACCCTTCGACATGCTAGAAAGAATTATGAGTTGGTATGAGACAGAAAAGTAGTGGGCTTAGCAGGGAAGTGGGCACTCCTGGGGGGTTTTGCTAGTGAGAGATTTGTATAATATAGGAGTAAACCACAAATAGGAAATCCAAAAAGAGAACCACTGAGAAAACGCCAAGGCAGAGAAAGATGCTGGACACCAAAATAGCGTAACCAAGTTTATTCACCGCTTTCGTCGTTAGACTTCTTCAGAATACAAACTAATGACTCAAAAAACACATCTTATATAGTCAATGTTAAATAAGTTAATTGACAATTAAAAAATCCATTAATCAATAAAACCCTAAGGTATGATGTTTAACTAACAATGTTATTATAAAATAAACTAAACTCAATTAAAAAACACTTTAGAGATAGTTTTATCAATATTTAAACTAGCATTTCTCAAAAAACATTTGATGTTGATTGTATCATTAAGTCCTGGAAACTTATCAGATTTCAGCTTTATTTGCCATAATGTTTCCCTTTGCTCAAGAAAATTTTTGAAATCTCCACCCCTTAAATCAGACTTGCAAACTTCTATCACTGAAAAAGTGAACTTTTTAAAATTCTCACATGAAACAGAATGTTTAAATAACGCATTGTTGTTATCACAAGTTTTTATGCTGTATAAGTGTTCACGAATTCTAAATTTCAAACTTCTGGTAGTCATACCGACATAAAAAGCCGGACATGACATGCAAAAACTAATATAAATAACTCCTGCAGTATTGCAATCCACATATTCAGGAACCATAAAGGTTTGATTAAAATTTTCTACAATAATGATGGGCCCTGTTGAAATGTATCTACAAATGTTGCAATTAAGACATTGAAACATGCCTTTTCTGTTTGTTGTTCCAGCAGTGCTGTTTGTAGGGGCGTCAATTTTACATTCTAAAGATTTTTTAAGACTAGAATTGTTTCTAAAAGAGAACAAAGGTCTGTCTCCTAAGACTTTACTAATGTCTGGATTACCTTGGATAATACGCCAATTGCTTTCCACTAGGCGTCTAATCGTGGTACTGTCACTAGTCATGTCCAACGTACAAATAGGTGTTTGTCTAGTGATGTTAACATCGACTAACTCAGTGTTGATAAAATCATTTTTAGTTGAAACATTAAAATTCAAAAGTGCCGGATATAAAGTGCTTCTTTTGTCTAAAATTTCCCTGATTGTTTTGTCTAAATAGACTTTATCATACCCCCTATCCAAGAATAAACTTGAAATGAAAGTTAATTCATCCTGCAAGTCGCTGTCCTTAGATGTCATCCTGCAGGCTCTAATGAATTGACCCTTTGGTATGTTTTTTATGACGTGAGAAGGGTGACCACTTTGGAAATGCAAATAACTATTTGTAAAGGTGTCTTTCCTGTAAATTTTGCTGTGGAATCGAGATTCAAAATTGTCCCACCAAAATAATACGTCCAAAAAATTAACTTTCAAACCAATGTTACCTAAGGTAAACTTTAAAAATTCAGATGTTGTGTTGATGTCACTAACAAATTCATTAACTGTGTCAATATTGCCTCTAATGATGAAAATCAAATCATCAACAAAACGATGGTAAAACAAAATTTCATATCTACTCATCATGTTGTTTAAACTACTGCATTCCCACCAGGAAAGTACTAAATTTGCATAAGAGGGTGCGGCTGGCGAACCCATCGCTACCCCCCTGATTTGCCGATAATACTTGTTGTCAAATAGGAAATAATTATTATTTAATAATATTTCCAGAAACCTGCATGTAGTGGAAACTTGACTGTTATTTAAACTGGTTTTTAAAGTTAAAAAGCTACGAATGGCTTCAACACCTTCTTCATGAGGTATACAAGTATATAATGAGACAATGTCCAAAGTAAAAATAATGTCGGTGACCGGATTAAAAAGAGTCTTGTTTGTAAAGCTCTTTAATTTTTCCAGGAAATGCCAAGAATCCTTAATAAAGGAGTCTTGCTGAGAGACTATTGGCCCTAAGGTGGCATCTATCACCAAGGAAATACCTTCGGTACAAGAATGTGGAGAAGAAACTATTGGTCTCAAGGGAGGATCAAACAAACATTTATGAGTTTTAGGTATCCCAAAAAGTATGCCTATTCTGGGTTTGTTAATGACACAAAATTCATAAACTTCAAAGTCAATTTCGCCTGTCATAAGTGCATCATATAATAAAGAATGAATAACTTTTATCTTTTTGTTAATATCATATAAAGAAATAGTTTCATATTCATTTTTATTATTCAATAATGTTAGCATCTTATCTTTGTAAACAGTTTGTGTCATAATTACTATGTTGCCTCCCTTGTCACTTCTCATAAACCTTAATGTTTTGCTTTTATTACGTAAACTATGAAAGGCTTTCCTTTCGTCTCTATTTAAATTGTTGTAGCCATTGTGACTCTTTATATTTTTTTCAATTTCCTGTATACAAATATCCTCAAAAATTCTTAAGGTGTGATTCAGCTGGGGATTGTATGTTGAGGGTTTAATTAACACTTTTGTAGGTAAAGAAATATCATTTAACACATATTGCAAATTTAACCTACTGACTTACTTCTTGATGTCAACCACAGTTCTGCCGTAATCTGCTCTAACAGTTGGAATAAAATTAAGCCCTAATTTTAAGACTTTTAATTCATTAATGTCAAAATCAGACTCGGTCAGATTAATAATGTCAAATTTATTTTTATCAAGTTTCAAGTCTCTTCCCCTGACGAACTTGAGCCCAGAAAAGTCCGGCTTCTTGTTGAAATAATCTTCTTCTCGGCCGGCGTTTTTTTGGTAAAAAAATGGTTGATAGAAGTGGTCGAGGAACCAGTCACTGAATTATTAGTCGATTTGTTTTTAGCCCCACCATCATGGGATGCCAAATTAGCTTTTTCAGAACTTGTATTATCATCCAATACAGGGCCAGGTTCACGAATGTTGTTAGAACCTGCATTTTCTAAAACAACATCCACTTTAGCTGATTCCTTATCCCCTCGTTGCGATCGAAAATTATTGTAGTCAAAGGCATTCGTGTTACCAAAAACATTCTTATTGCCAGACACAGCTGAACTATAATCGTGTCGATAGTTATCACCATTTGCAGAGAATTTAAAAGTTCTCTCTTTGTTGTTTAAAGCAAAAGAATTATATGCTGTATGAGTCTCATAAGACTCAATGTCACGTATCAACTTGGAATGCTTCCTGTTGATAACGTCTTCCGAATGCTTTTCAACATCTTCGGAAATTCTGCCAAACAGTTCAGCTTGTTTTTTATTGTCTAGTAAAGATTTCTTAAGTGCAACTTCAACTTTATTAATGTCATCCTTTAAGGCTTTCATTTTTACCAAATTGTTTTCTATTAATAGATTTAAAAACGCCAGACCAGCTTCATTAAAGAAGGCTACCAGTTTGTTAAACATCAAATCACCAATGCGAACACCGTTAGGGCATTTGAAGAACCTGAGCCCCTTCGGAATTATTTTTAATTCTATACAGCGTTCGAAGTAACAATTTTCTATATAAAGAGAACGATACCTTTTTAGAAGACTGCAAAGGAAGTCCCGGTTTTTGTTGATTTCTTCATTATTAAACAAAGAAAATGAAGCAGAACAGTTCCCAAACGGATTGTTGGAATATTCAAGCACTGGTTTAACTCCCGGCGCCTCTTGATGATGCAAATTCTGTTTGACTACAGTGCCTTGTTTCTTAAGGCGTAATGGAAGAGTGTCTTCCGTAATTTCAATAACAGTGTCCAATTCTTTATATGAACCTGCAGGACTGTGGGCATTCGCCGCTGTAGTGTCATTAGAAGCTTTCGCCACCAAAAAGTCTAAAGATTTTTGAATACTTAATAGCGTAGTCAAAAAAATGTCATTCACTTCCATGTTTACCGTAGGTGTGGATGTTGAAGAACCCGGTGTGGGATGAATGCTCAAATTGAGCAATTGATCTTCACCCTCCTCAGCCATGGATAAAATAGACAAAACCACAAATAGGAAATCCAAAAAGAGAACCACTGAGAAAACGCCAAGGCAGAGAAAGATGCTGGACACCAAAATAGCGTAACCAAGTTTATTCACCGCTTTCGTCGTTAGACTTCTTCAGAATACAAACTAATGACTCAAAAAACACATCTTATATAGTCAATGTTAAATAAGTTAATTGACAATTAAAAAATCCATTAATCAATAAAACCCTAAGGTATGATGTTTAACTAACAATGTTATTATAAAATAAACTAAACTCAATTAAAAAACACTTTAGAGATAGTTTTATCAATATTTAAACTAGCATTTCTCAAAAAACATTTGATGTTGATTGTATCATTAAGTCCTGGAAACTTATCAGATTTCAGCTTTATTTGCCATAATGTTTCCCTTTGCTCAAGAAAATTTTTGAAATCTCCACCCCTTAAATCAGACTTGCAAACTTCTATCACTGAAAAAGTGAACTTTTTAAAATTCTCACATGAAACAGAATGTTTAAATAACGCATTGTTGTTATCACAAGTTTTTATGCTGTATAAGTGTTCACGAATTCTAAATTTCAAACTTCTGGTAGTCATACCGACATAAAAAGCCGGACATGACATGCAAAAACTAATATAAATAACTCCTGCAGTATTGCAATCCACATATTCAGGAACCATAAAGGTTTGATTAAAATTTTCTACAATAATGATGGGCCCTGTTGAAATGTATCTACAAATGTTGCAATTAAGACATTGAAACATGCCTTTTCTGTTTGTTGTTCCAGCAGTGCTGTTTGTAGGGGCGTCAATTTTACATTCTAAAGATTTTTTAAGACTAGAATTGTTTCTAAAAGAGAACAAAGGTCTGTCTCCTAAGACTTTACTAATGTCTGGATTACCTTGGATAATCGCCAATTGCTTTCCACTAGGCGTCTAATCGCGGTACTGTCACTAGTCATGTCCAGCATACAAATAGGTGTTTGTCTAGTGATGTTAACATCGACTAACTCAGTGTTGATAAAATCATTTTTAGTTGAAACATTAAAATTCAAAAGTGCCGGATATAAAGTGCTTCTTTTGTCTAAAATTTCCCTGATTGTTTTGTCTAAATAGACTTTATCATACCCCCTATCCAAGAATAAACTTGAAATGAAAGTTAATTCATCCTGCAAGTCGCTGTCCTTAGATGTCATCCTGCAGGCTCTAATGAATTGACCCTTTGGTATGTTTTTTATGACGTGAGAAGGGTGACCACTTTGGAAATGCAAATAACTGTTGATGCCATCCGTAGTTTTTTAACTTTAAAAACTAGTTTAAATAACAGTCAAGTTTCTACTATATGCAGGTTTTTGGAAATATTATTAAATAATAATTTTTTCTTATTTGACAACAAGTATTATCGGCAAATCAGGGGGGTAGCGATGGGTTCACCAGCCGCACCCTGTTATGCAAATTTAGTACTTTCCTGGTGGGAATGCAGTAGTTTAAACAACATGATGAGTAGATATGAAATTTTGTTTTACCATCGTTTTGTTGATGATTTGATTTTCATCATTAGAGGCAATATTGATACAGTTAATGAATTTGTTAGTGACATCAACACAACATCTGAATTTTTAAAGTTTACCTTAGGTAACATTGGTTTGAAAGTTAATTTTTTGGACGTATTATTTTGGTGGGACAATTTTGAATCTCGATTCCACAGCAAAATTTACAGGAAAGACACCTTTACAAATAGTTATTTGCATTTCCAAAGTGGTCACCCTTCTCACGTCATAAAAAACATACCAAAGGGTCAATTCATTAGAGCCTGCAGGATGACATCTAAGGACAGCGACTTGCAGGATGAATTAACTTTCATTTCAAGTTTATTCTTGGATAGGGGGTATGATAAAGTCTATTTAGACAAAACAATCAGGGAAATTTTAGACAAAAGAAGCACTTTATATCCGGCACTTTTGAATTTTAATGTTTCAACTAAAAATGATTTTATCAACACTGAGTTAGTCGATGTTAACATCACTAGACAAACACCTATTTGTACGTTGGACATGACTAGTGACAGTACCACGATTAGACGCCTAGTGGAAAGCAATTGGCGTATTATCCAAGGTAATCCAGACATTAGTAAAGTCTTAGGAGACAGACCTTTGTTCTCTTTTAGAAACAATTCTAGTCTTAAAAATCTTTAGAATGTAAAATTGATGCCCCTACAAACAGCACTGCTGGAACAACAAACAGAAAAGGCATGTTTCAATGTCTTAATTGCAACATTTGTAGATACATTTCAACAGGGCCCATCATTATTGTAGAAAATTTTAATCAAACCTTTATGGTTCCTGAATATGTGGATTGCAATACTGCAGGAGTTATTTATATTAGTTTTTGCATGTCATGTCCGGCTTTTTATGTCGGTATGACTACCAGAAGTTTGAAATTTAGAATTCGTGAACACTTATACAGCATAAAAACCTGTGATAACAACAATGCGTTATTTAAACATTCTGTTTCATGTGAGAATTTTAAAAAGTTCACTTTTTCAGTGATAGAAGTTTGCAAGTCTGATTTAAGGGGTGGAGATTTCAAAAATTTTCTTGAGCAAAGGGAAACATTATGGCAAATAAAGCTGAAATCTGATAAGTTTCCAGGACTTAATGATACAATCAACATCAAATGTTTTTTGAGAAATGCTAGTTTAAATATTGATAAAACTATCTCTAAAGTGTTTTTTTAATTGAGTTTAGTTTATTTTATAATAACATTGTTAGTTAAACATCATACTTTAGGGTTTTATTGATTAATGGATTTTTTAATTGTCAATTAACTTATTTAACATTGACTATATAAGATGTGTTTTTTGAGTCATTAGTTTGTATTCTGAAGAAGTCTAACGACGAAAGCGGTGAATAAACTTGGTTACGCTATTTTGGTGTCCAGCATCTTTCTCTGCCTTGGCGTTTTCTCAGTGGTTCTATAATATAGGAGTGCTTGACCTGCAAAGAGAATGCTTATAAGACAAGGGATATGCTTATAAGACAAGTGCTGAGCTTTTTGAGAAGAAAAAGCTATTTGGAACAAGTGCTGCACTTTTTAGTCTAGGTGTAAACTGTTTAGGTTCCTAACAGAGCAGTTCTAAGGGAAAAATTGAAGAACAGACTTTCTGGAGCCAGAAAGAGTTTAACCTTTGTTTAACCGGTGCTGCCCGATGCTGGTCTAGTGGCAACTCTGCGCTAAATCGCACTAAAGCACGTTAAAGCGTGCTTGATAGCAGGGGCTGGAAAGAAGCAGGAATAGACCCAAAAGGGACAATAAAACTACAGTTTCAAGTCAGTAACCACCTCTATGGGGGACAGGGAAGCTGCGCAATGTTAGTCACTGCCACTGATCAACAGAGAGACCCTCCTTCAGCCCAAGCAAAAATGGCCTCACAGAAACTTTCAAACAGTTCAGGAACAGCAAGCCTGTAACTGAACTTTTTTAACTCTCAGAAAAGTGGGGAAAAAGCAAGATTTTTTTTTGTTTTGTTTTTACAGAGATAGCAGAGGTTCACAAGTAATATCAAGTTATAACAGTGCAGTAAATGACCCCACACAAGAGTGCTAGGTCAAGGACAGAAAATATGCAAGTTTTAAGAAAAAAACGATTTAAAATTAAGTGCAAACAGGAAATTCAGCAAACAGCTTTTGGTTGTGCTCTAAATACAGCTACTAATACAGAAATCAAGTTTAACAAGCCAGAAAATGCTCAAGCTAGGCAGCTATGCAAAAAAACTTAGCAAATAAACAGAGAAAAAATACTTTCAACAAGTAAAGATGAACTTTGTTTAGAGGAAAAAGGTTACTTCTTTATAATATGCATCTATTCTGCATTTGTGGACATCAGTTTCTTACAACTACAAATGTGAAACATCTTCTGACAAGTATGAGGCAAGCACACAACACCACATGAGTCCAGGGTTATGATCACCTTAACATTCTTATATGATATGTGGTGGGAAAACAGAAATAAGTGTTTTTGTAGCAATTCTGTCCACCAAATAACTTATGCATTCCCTCCACAAAGCATGCCATCCAATAGCATCCCACTGGGGGAAGAATTCTAGATTTCATAGAGTGGAATATCATATTGGCAACCACATCTTATTTTTGAGGCTGTGGGAAGCAAGGTTCAGTTGTCACTTTCCCATTATATATGGACACCAGTTTATGTATTTACTTACTTATCCGCTTTAATATTTCTTCCTTGTGCAGGTTTAGGTTACAGTGTGTGATGAGTGCTACACTGGAGATGACGCACGCCACACATGTTGGGTTGTCCATATACATCTTCTTGCCTGCTGCTGTTGTGTTTATTGCTGGCATCCCTTAATTCTGGGAACTTGCTATCCTATCATCTGCCTTCACTTATTGATATTAATGGTATCCCATTGCACCCTGCCCTGAGAAGGGCAAGCTAGCACAGGCTGTTCACCCCATGTCTCTAGCTGGCTTCTTCTACCCCAGGACTGCTACTCAGATTAGGCAGTTACCACATTTGTTTGAGCTTCATCACTCTGTACTGCACACTGAGTTTAAAAAAAAATCTGAGCAGCTGTACATTCATGAGCACATAAAATCCAGACTTGACACAGTAGAGAAATAGTTGTTAAGAACTAACCAGAAAATTAGCTCTATGATATAGACGGATGAATCCTTCACTTTGACCAAGTCAGTCTAGGTTTGACAATAACCAAGGAAGTGGGGGAGGTGACATGCAGAAAAGAAACAAATGGCAGGGTAATACCTGCTCAGCCCACCCAGATGCGAAGGGTTAAAGGTTAAGGCATATGACAGTGGTGTACCTTTTGCAGACACTCCAGCAGAGGCCAGACTCATGATGGAAAGTCAACAGCAAGTAGCAGGGTGGGTAGTGCAGTAGAAATGGCACATCAATGCATGGGGGTGGGGGTCATCCATTGTCAATGTATGCCCAGTTTTACATATGCCATCTCATGTCAGGAGAGTAGAAAAGTAATTTAAACGTCTGACTGCCCATATCAGTAACTGTGGCACTATGGTCTCTTCCATCTCCCCCCACCTTTTAGCCCCAGTTACAGATAGCCTGCTCTGCATGTATTTGGATTCCATGTGGATCCTAAATCTGAAGGGAAACTCAGATGTGGGGCAATGGAGAATCTGGAAACAGATGGGATTCTGCTCACAGATGCACAGTAACACAGAGCCTTAACAAGTTGCCCACTGAAAAGATTTTAAATAAATGAAAATCAGAAAGTAGGTGACCCATTTAGTGCTAAAATATTCAGAATGTTGTTTAAAGTGTAATAGAATGTTCTAAATGAAGCCAGCACATGTAAAATCATGGTAGTGACTGACCTCCATTGTTGAAATACAGCTTGACATGCATTGCCAGTCTATGTGAAGAGCATGTTCAGTTGCATCTATTGCTAAAGCCATTGACGTTGGAGCACTGCTTGCACTGCAATAGCTGCACTCAGACAGAACATAACAGTCTGTATGAACCCATCCTTTAGATGACATATAAAAACAAGGTCTCTTTTGCCTGAGATGATGGTAGCTCAGTTGATAGCAAAAGGTCATAGAGTAGGGCTATTCATAGCCAGGTACTGCACAGATATGCAGCATTAATTTTCAAGGCTGTCAATGTGTGAAGAATCACAAAGCTAATCATGCATGTATCAAACTGTCCGGTAATCATGCACGTATCAAACTGTCCGGTAATCATGCACGTATCAAACTGTCCGGTAATCATGCACGTATCAAACTGTCCGGTAATCATGCACGTATCAAACTGTCCGGTAATCATGCATGTATCAAACTGTCTACTAATCATGCACGTATCAAACTGTCTGGTAATCATGCACGTATCAAACTATCCGATAATCATGCACGTATCAAACTGTCTGGTAATTATGCACGTATCAAACTGTCTGGTAATTGGCATGTATCAAACTGTCTGGTAATCATGCACGTATCAAACTGTCTGGTAATCATGCACATATCAAACTGTCTGGTAATCATGCATGTATCAAACTGTCCGGTAATCGGCACAGCATTAGGGCTGTGAGCTGTAGTTTTGACTCCTTCAGCCCTTGTTTGCCTACTGTCTGACCTTCAGCATATCATTTAACCAGACATTGCTCCTGGGTTGCCCCTTTAAGAGGACTGTGTTTCCCATTGGCCTACCTGGTTAACAAATCGTTATTATTATTAGATATAGAATAGTGCTGGCAGTATGAGCAAAGGACTGCATAACTAAAGAAAAGTGTATTGATAAATACAGTAGTACTAAGCTGTTTTACAGCTGCAGCAACATTACATAGGAGGATGTGATGGATGTCAGAGGAAGACAAGCTAACAAGGCTGAGTCAGACTGTACTCACACATGCTGTCTTGATCTGCATGGCTGCATCTCAACTCACCTAGCATGAAGGTCAGCACAGTGACAATCAGACAAGCAAACGCACGTCACAGAAAACACATAATGTGCATCACTAGAAATCATGGCAGCATGACGTAGCCATGCGTTTCTTACATGAATAGAGTACTGATCCAAATGGTACTTTTGCAGATGCAGAGCCTGGGAACACCGCCTGGTTAAGTGACTTGCTCAGAGTCACACTGTTGGCAAATGGATGTCAAGGGAATCAAACCCTGTACTGTAAGAAGCAGTAGCTCATGATTACTTTATAGGCTTACTCTTGAGTGCTAAGAATCATTCAGCTGGATTGAGCTTAAAGACAAGCATTTGTTGCTGGTGGGCTTAATTGGTTAATAAATAAATAACATAAAACACCCAGAAAATGATATAAAGATGTATTTAACTGTCTACTTCTTAGTAAAACAGCACTTTTATTTCCATCAAAAATAAAACTGGTTTCTGAGACTAGATCTTTGCTCTGAAATTGATGCTGATTTATATGCCAGAAATCTAAAAAGGCACAAAATTAGCTGATAAGGAACTTGTAACATGCTATTTGAAGACATTACTAACACATGAAATAAAAGCAACTGGTCTATAGATTGTCTGTCTCAGAGATGAGAAACTGCAGCTGATGTTTGTGGGCAGGTTGTAATTCCCATCAATCAGATTGATTAATAATGCCAGTAGGAAATGGAGGTCAGTATCCTAGTATATCCCTTAAGGAAGCTATTACCCAGCTCATCAATTCTTGCAGCTTTATTTAGAACAATATTGATTTGTGTATTCATCTAATGTTGGTTTACAAGCAAAGAGTGACAATAAGTGGCTGATTTCACATCTTAGTCAGATCACATCAATGGTAAACTGATGTAAATATGCCAACATAAAAGAAGGAATGTACTAACGGCAACTAAATTCACATGTTATAGGATGTAATTATTGAGTGCGTGAGGCTCAGAGTATCAGTAAAACAATTCATATGTCAGCTTGCAGCTACTTTAAGGCCCTTAACAAAGGGTGTCCAATCTTACTGTGTAATATTAATATTAACACAAATGGTAGTTTGACCAAGAGCAAGGCTATTACGAGGGGTCTACATTAGAACACCGAACATTTAAAATGTCGAGTGTTCTAATATCGACCCATTTTCAGCGAATGCTGAAAATATCGAAGAAGCAAAAAAACAAATTCTTTCCTAGGGAAAGAATTCGGTTGTCCATTTATGTTGCTTCGGTATTTTCAGCACTCTGTTGGAAAGGTACGGGTCGGGTTCAGGTAAATGTGCAATTGTGTGGACATGAGGGTTAGGGCGGGTTAGGTGAGTTAGGGTGCAGGTTAGGTATGTGCACGATTGTGTGAACATGAGGGTTAAGGCGGGTAAGGTGAGTTAGGGTTAGGGAGCGGGTGAGGTGAGTGTGTGATAGTGATGGACCTTAGGGTTAGGGTTTGGGATAAGGTAAGTGGATAGTTAGTGGTGTGTGTATAGTTTACTGTAGGGTTAGGTGTAAGATTTTAGGTGTATGTGTGTGGATTGCTGTTTGTTTGGTGTGCTTGCGTTGTGTGCATGTGTTTTGCGTTTTGTGTTCTGAATGTTCAGTGTTTGGTATTTTTGATTGGTAGGGTTCAATATTAGAACACTTGACATTTTGAATGTTCGGTGTTCTAATATAGACCCTATTACAAGTGACCCACACAGTGTCACCAAATAAACATGCAATTACTCTCAAAACTTAAATATCTCTACACAGATCAGCCACAATGAAAGGTTTAAATATATTTAATAATAATAAACAATAAAATAACAAGACAAACTACCCTAATATAGACTGGGAACACTACTCAAGCCCGAACACTCTAACCCAAAGATTCCTGGAGTTCATAAACTCAAATGCCATGGAACAACTAGTCACCATCCCCACAAGAGGAGAAAACATACTTGATCTCATCATCACGAACATGGGATCTAAATGTTCAACACTATACCCCTCACTGGTGAGATCAGATCATAAACTAATCTCGCTGGAGGTCCTCATCCGCCCCCACCTGAAACAAAAGACCACAGTGAAAAACTTCTCAAAAGCCGATTTCACACTTCTAAAAACTAGTGTGGTCTCCTTTAAGGCCCCTGAGCCAGTGGTAAACATTACTCAAACCGCTGAATCACTTACAAATGCCTTCTACCAGCACCTACAGGACTGCATGGATCAGGCAATCCCAAACAAAACTAAGACTCTCTGTACCAAAGGCAAGCATCCAGTCTGGTGGACCCCAGCCATAAACAAGCTCTACAACAAAGGAGGAAGCTACTCCAAGATAGAGCAAAATCCTAGAAAGGTAAGACACCTTTGATCATTATAAGTAAAAAAAACTAAGAGCTCTCATAAAATCATCCAAGGCAAATTTTGAGAGAAAAATCGCCAAGGACTCTAAAGACAATCATAAGGCCTTCTTTAGCTATGTTAGAAACCTAGGAGGAAACTCCCAGATATGCTCAAAATTAGTTCAAAATGATGTGAAAATTACTGAACCTACACACATTGCTAACATACTGGCTGACAGGTTCAGTGCAAACAAAGGAGAGATATCTATTCCAGAGGATTGTAGCCCCAAACATCTCCAACGCCCAGGTGAGAACTGCCCTCACTAAGGCAAAAACACAGCATCCATGGGACGGATGGTGTCCCTTCATGAACTCAACGAGGAATTAAACCCACAGTTAGGACAGCTGTTTAATCTTAGCCTCACCTCAGGATACGCCCCCAAAGAGTGGCGCACGGGCGACTGTGGTCCCTGCCTCCACTTATCTGCAAAGCCATGGAGAGGATCATAATGGAACTCATAAATAAAGACATAGGGAACTTGCAGACTTTGGATCCAACCCAGTTTGGCTTTGTCAAAGGCAGATCCTGCCTCTTAAACTTGGTTGACTTTTGAGACAGTCACCAAGGCCATTGATGAGGAAAGGCAGTCCATACAGCCTACCTCGACCTGCCAAAGGTATCATCGAAAAACTCATCAGCTTGAATGTAAACCCATACATCACAAGATGGGTTGCAAACTGGCTAAGTGACAGAACCCACAGGGTCAGAGTTGCTGGAGCCATGTCAGACTCAAAGCCTGTCACAAGTGGTGTCCCACAGGGCTCAGTCCTGGGTCCACTCTTGTTCGGCATCTACTTTTCTGAAGTACAAGCAAACACAGGAGGGTTATGGCTGACAAAGTTTACAGATGACTGCAAACTGGGTGCCATCTGACACAGATATCCTCCAGAAGGGCCTCACAGAAGCGGATAACTGGTGCCAGAGCCATGGCCTGAAGTTAGGAAAAACAAGGTTACTAGCTACCTTATAGGTGGCAATCCACTGAGCACAGAAAAAGTCATCAGGGATCTGGGGACCCAAGTTGACAGTAGCCTTCGTTTGACACTCATGTTGCTAAAGTAGTTAGGAAAACCTTCTATATCGCCCACCTGATCATGAAGGGATTCACATCTAGATCAAGGGAGGTCATCGTCCCCTGTACTCATCACTCATTAGACCTATGATTGAGTACAATGCCCCCGTCGGAATGTATCTGACCAGACACTTGCTGCAGCTTGAAAGGCCCCAAAAGTTCCTCAGGATAAAGGGTCTCAAAAATATGTCTTATGCTGCCCGACTGAAAGAACTCCAGCTCTATTCAGTCTCAGGTGACCTGTGCCTGACATATAAGGCCATGTCAAACCCAGATTTGATGAATATGCTTCACCTCAAAAATCTAGATCCCTCAGAACCACAAGGGGAGACTTAAACCTTGACACGGTTATAAATAGAACATGCTGGAGGGACAGATTCATCACCCAGAGACTCCCTATGCTGTGGAACAAAATCCCAGTACATGTGAGGCAGAGCACCTCGCTGGCCTTGTTCAAGAGGAATCTTGACCAATGGATGGGAGATCGCAGATATACCCCAGGGATTACTTCAGTGTCACTGCTTGACAGAGGCACAGAAAAATGATAGGCATAGTTTTATTCGCCACATTACTACTTATAAATGCCCTTAGGCAGATAGCCTAGTATGAACCTATGAACCTATGAACCTAATACTAAATATATATCCACAGGGACATCAAAGTTCAAAACCACAGGAAATTTTTAAATCAATAATGCAGAACAGTCTCAAATAAATAAAGAAAAACATCTAAACTAAGCTTTACTATATTCCCAACTGTATCTAAGAGGATTTCTGTACTCTAGTAGCTTACTAATAGAGCAAGGCAGATGTGGTGAATGGATCTTCTAGATGTTGTCAAGTCCAAGACAGAATGCAGAAGGCTCTGTCTCGCAAAGAGACTTCTCAGATTAATATCTCAAATATTACTGCTGGGATAACTTGCAGAATGACATAATATCTTGTCTTCTGACTGCTAGTTCCTAGGCCAAGCAACCACTGATGAAGCTGGCAGTAGTAAGCATCTACCTGTAAAAATATATAGACAGTTTTTTCTCCTCAGATCTCTGGCAGATGCTGGAAGTCATAAAACAATTGCATTCATTCATGCTTTCAAGACAGCAATTACTTCACCCTAAAGAAAATACAGAAATTTTCCTAGTACAGACATTGTGTCTGTCGCTGTATTGAAAACTAAAAGATACCATCTTTTATGACCTGTCCATAAAGTAACTTAATTTCAGTTATTTTTCTGAAGTTAACTTTCTGTATTCCAGTTTCCACTGTTAAAATATATACATGGAAACAGTTACAATAGTGCATGTACATTTCTGTTCTCTTCCAGCAGAGCACACTGTGAATACATTTCAAACAGCACTCTGCAAATACCCTTTTCAACACACGCATCTGTACAAGCAGTTTGATATACACATGACACACAGTCTTAATACATTTGTAACACAAGCATGTTATCTGACATACAGTTCTAATACATTTGTAACACAAGAATATTATATAAATCAATTTGATATTCACAAATGACATATAATTATTTACAAAATTCTAGCTAGATGGGCTGGCAGTATCTCCTTTTGTCACACATGCCTTTTTCCATCCACCTCTTGGCACTTACTATGCCTTTTTTAAATCTACACAAAAACATAAAACAAATACTCGATTACATACCTACTTGTAGCTCAATAACTGCTAAAAATGTCTTCCCCTTCTTTGCATTACTGCTCGGGCACTACTTGTTTCTCCCTTTCTCACCTCTCCTACACAAAACAAAACATTCACAAGCAGATTATCATCCAGTCTGTAACCATCCCCTAATCACTTACTCAGTGCCAACCAAGCACTCACATTCCACCATCATGACTTTGCCAAAACACATATTCCTTGCTTCCCTATTCTTACTTCTCCAAATTCCAAAATCATTAACCAAACAACCAAACTTCGCCAGCACCAACTCTGTCATGCAATTTTACCTGCTTCACCTGCCAAAATACTCATCAACCTCCACTAGCTCTTCTCTATCTCCAATCCCTCCTGTTCTCCTGCCCTGCGGGTTGAGAGGGTGGCCTAATGGTTAAGGTGTTTGCCTTGCAAGCACAAGGTGCAGGGTTTGAGTCTCACAAGGGATAATTGGCTAGGCTTAAAATGGCTCTCAAGGGCAGTTAGCTTAGTACTAATCTATGAATCTATATATGAACCTATCAACAGATGCATATACATTCTTACTACCCATCATCTCCCAATGGCACCTCACTTCCCACTAAAACTATGAAAAAGATTTCACAAATGCTTCCTACTCTTACTAATATTACAATTACAGGGAAATATTGAACCCAACCTGGCCCCGACCAACACACCTGACACCTAATCAACAAGCAAAAATTATTAGATAAAACTGACCAACTTCACAACATCTAATGTCACACAACCCCAGTCTTATAGTTTTTTATAGAATGCAGGACCATAAATGATTGCCCCCACATACATCACTTCTTCCCGAATTACAACTATGTACTAAGATGAAACATCAGGACCATTAAAGGGAGGAGGAATCCTCCACAAAGAATTTTACTAATCAAATTAGTTTTTAGTCTGACTCCCTCCTCAAATGACTATTTGTTAAAAAACTCAGTACCATTAACTTTCCAGTTTTATCTCGCCTCCACCCATCACCTTAACTGTCCAACTTAGGAACGTAATGCATAACATAACCTAATCAGAAAAAACATGGCCAGCCTATTGCTACTCAACAATTTCAACTTAAACCCACTGAGCAGAACTAACACTGACATCCTCTCTGCTTTTAACTTAACCAATTAATACTGCATCCTACCTGACCAAACCTCAAAACAAACTGCCACTGTCTTCAGCATCTACTTCTTACTCTCTTGTCTCAGACATCTGCATGTATCCACTAAGCCTCAATGACCAATGTCCTATAGATTTTGCATTCACCTCCCTTACCAAAGGAAAAGCACCTGAACTGTTCTCATTTAGATATAAATCAGATTTCAACTTCAAAAAACTAAAAAATCCTTATTTGATTGGTCATTTATTCTAAAGTTCACCAATGCCAGCTCAGCAGATGAATTTACTTATTTATTTGTTTATTTATTTATTTGTTTACCAGGATGAACCAACTGGGTGAAAAAGAACCAATTTTCAGTAGAGGCCTGGGTAGAAATGCTCCAAATTACAGATATATACAAACTTTAAACAGATAACAACAATTATGCAGACATAAGGAATTACAAGAGTTACAAGAAGTAGAATACAAAGTTATAAATAAAATAAAAATTATGGAGTAACATGATAATTGCAATTGTTCCAAGATGTAAGCACATTTCTGTGAGTATTTGGTAACTAGTCATAACATTTCAATACATATAAGTAAAAGAAAGTTTGAAGAAGTTCAGAAGAAGATAGAGAGATTCGGTGTGGTCTGATCTGGAGAAAAGTTAGTTTGGATTGGCACAATGGCACAGCCAGGACTTCATCATGTGTTGTTTCAGAATGGATTTAAAGGCAAGTAGGTTAAAAGTAGCTCCTACAGTTAGTGCAAGTGAATTCCAAGCTTTTGCAACATAGCAGGAGTATAGGCTTATTCCAGCTGACTTAGAGGGTTTAGATATAGTGAGGAGATCTTCATTCAATTTCAATTTCAATTCAATTCAAAGTCAATTTCAATCTATACCTAACTCAAAACACAATGCGAAGATAAGGATAAACACAATAGTAAACCCAGTCCTTAAACATTCCAGCCTCTCTAAAACTCTCACTACCACCCCATTTCCATCCTTCTAGCTCAATAAAAACTAAATGAAAACTCTAGCCAAGCAAGAACTTCCACTGAGTGACCTCTCAAACCTCTTCTATCAGAGGCATATGGGATATATGCAAATGACCCTTATGAACATGAGGTGTTTCAGCTATATGGCGATTCTGAAGTCTTGCAAATAAATAAGTCATGGGCATCCAGAATCACCATATAGCTGAAACACCTGATGGTCATAAGGGTCATTTGCATATATCCCATGTGCCTCTTATACAAGAGGTTTGAGACGTCACTCAGTGGAAGTTCTAGCTTGGCTGGAGTTTTCGTTTAGTTTTTACTGATTGTTTTTTTCTGTGTGACCTTCTCTCTTTTTGTTTTAATCCTTCTAGCTCAATGACAAATTCTAGAAATTCTCATACAGTCCCAGCTCACAAAATGCATCAGCAAATACACACTTCTCTCTGTCATAAACGACATGATTTCTGGGTTAGGTCGCAGCACAATGACAGCAGTATAAACCCTGACAGATAAAATCTTACTAGCAAAGAACAGAGGACAGCTCACAGATGCCATCTGTATAGATCATACCAAAGCATTTAATCTAGTGAGCCACGCAATCCTACAACACCACCTGTTGGACATAGAAATCAGGTAAGACCCTTTGCCATGGTTTCTTAACTTTCTGTGAAATCAACAATTCCTTGTGAACACCTACTCTTCCCCCTCTCTCTCCTCCATATGCAATAAATTTGCCCCTCTTCCTATTTTCTGTCTATATCAATAAACTATCCCGTGATCTCCCTCACCTCCCACTATGTCTTTATGCCGATAGCATGGTCCCCTTTGGGTCAAATCAATCACTTACACTCTCAGATAGTGAACTCAGGCAGACTTCTTGTCCTTTATCCAGTGGCTAAATAACAAAATAATCTACTTAACTCCACCAAAACAATGGCATTATTCTTTGAAACCAACAAAAATACTTTGCTTCTACATTTTGATCATGAAAACTCTGTTTTAGAAAATGCACATCTTTTAAATGACTAAATATCTGGTTAGATCCTACTCTAAAGGTCTCTCTCCATCTCGACAACACTCAAAGAGATGAACACATTTCTATTCTGTGCCAATAAAATCTCTTCTTTCTTCCTCAGAGCCACAAAGGCAACACTAGAAAAAGGTATCCTAGCGCAATTGGAATATGGCCTTCCACTGATGGTTTCTGCAACAAAACAGAATACAAACTGTATTCAGACTGTAGAAACCAGAATCTGTAGGTTTATTGCCATTTTCCCAAAACAGGAACATCACTGCAAAACCCCTGAAAAAGAAAGAGTCTCTAAGCACTTCAGAAATGACAACCATAACTTTCAACCTCTTAGGACAAAAAATCTGGACAAAGCTAAAAATAATGGAAGGACAAAGCTACAAAATTAGGGACACATTTTAAATGCTGCTCTTATAAATTAGAAAGTTGCTAGAATACCAGGTCTTGTGTTACCATGAATTTTCTGAAGAATAAGATATCTGAAACTCAAATGACTTTCATTATTTTGTGAATTCATTCCGCACTGCTTTGCCACAAAAAAACAAGAAAAATCACAAATTTTATGACAAACAGACCAAAAATATGAGGCAAAAATCTGGAAATTCTGTGAATCTGTACAGTTGAGAGGTATGATACTCCTACTAGGCTCTGTATTAGCCAGATTTCTTAACAATCAAGCCATTACTCACCTGGCAGCCAAACTAACAAGACCTCCTTTCACGTATAACCTGAGAAACTATAAATCCAAAAAGGTATCCCAAATAGTTAAAGAACTTCAGGCACAAAAACAAAATGTAGAGCCAGAGAATAACCAGACGTCCACCGTTCTATAAAGTACAGTTTAATAAAAACAAACAAAAGGAAATGCAGTAAAACAAAGCTTTTGAGTAAAACTCTTCCTCGGTGTATCATAAAAACAAGTGAATGCACTTTGAATATATAAAAATACAGCCAATCAATGAAAAAATGCCTTAATGGCAATTAATGATTTAAAGTGCCACAAAATGAAGGATCAGAAAATGTCACAAATGATTAAACACATATACTAATAACTAGTTATATTTACTAGCTACACTAAGTCATGTTTCCCTTTTAGGACAGGTTTAATACTAATACTACCATTTAAACCTGGTGCATGGTCTGCCCTAAAGTAGTTGATCCATTTATACTCAGCTAGCTCTGCTTTATTTACTAAATCTCCCCCATTTTTATTTAAAACTATCACTTGCAAGATCCTAAACTGAAACTTACGCTCTAATCCTAAACTAGCCACATGCTTTGCTAAAGCATTAATAAGAACATTCTTATGAATTTCAGAAAAATTTAAGGCTTCAGGTACTTGTAATATAGAAAATGTAATCTGCCTTGCTAATTGTGTTCACCGCCAATGTTTTTACATTGGCAAGGCAAATAAAAAATTAAATAAAATAAAAATGTAAGAAAAAATTAAAACATTGTTTAAAAAATTAAAAAAAAAATTAAAAGACAGAATAAGTTCACATTTTTCTCACATTCGTACAAATGTTCTTACTAATGCTTTAGCAAGGCATGTGGCTAGTTTAGGATTAGAGCACAAGTTTCAGTTTAGGATCTTGCAAGTGATAGTTTTAAATAAAAATGGGGGAGATTTAATAAATAAATCAGAGCTAGCTGAGTATAAATGGATCAACTACATTAGGGCAGACCATGCACCAGGTTTAAATGGTAGTATTAGTATTAAACCTGTCCTAAAAGGGAAACATGACTTAGTGTAGTTAGTAAATATAATTATGAATTAGTATATATGTTTAATAATGTTTGGCATTTTCCAATGCTTAATGTTGGGGCACTTTAAATCATTAATTACCATTAAGGCATTTTTTTATTGATTAGCTGTGTTTTTATATATAAGAAGTGCATTCACTTGTTTTTATGATACATTGAAGAAGAATTTTACTCAAAAGCTTTGTTTTACTGCATTTCATTTTGTTTGTTTTTATTAAACTGTGCTTTATAGAATGACTTTTGGTTATAACTTGAGAAACCACAACAGCTCAACTCCCCACCTACAAGCTCCCTACATAAAGCCTCACTGCACAGACCATGTCTTCTCATTTCTTGGCCCCCAAGGTGTAGGACTCTGTCCCCCATCTTAAAGAATTAGCTTTTTATTCTCATTTACAAGCTCACCTTACAACACACCTTAAGCTAGCAGCCAGGTTTCAAAGCCATCCTTCTGACATTACCTGACCACTTCTACATTACTGCATCTTACGTCTCACTGTTTTTCTTCACCCTAACTCTAACACATAACCAAGCATATCCCATGACAATTGTACATAACTGTATACAGCTGCACATATCTGACACCAACTCTTTTAAATGTTTATGTCTGCAGTACTCTTACTGTATTTGTATCTGTGCTCTTTGTGTCTTTGTACTTGTAACTGTACATTCTCCTGTATTTTATTACATTCCTGAGCTGAGACTGAAATTGACCAGTTGCAATAGTGCGCTACCCTGGTTAGCAAAGTAAAAAAAAAACAAAAAAAACCCAGTTATGAACTGCCTGGCCCCCACCCTGACCTCAAAAAGTACATCTTTCTGGAAAGTATGCACTTTTATTATTATTACTTCTTATAGGTTCATATGTGTGTACTAGGCTAATGGCCCTGGAGCCTTTACAAGCCTAGCCCATAGAATTACCATGGCATTGTGCCACCCGACCTTAGTTCTCAATGCCTCTATCAAGTAAAGCCACTGGAGTGATCCCTGGGGTGAATTTTCTACTTCTCATCCACTCATCAAGATTTCTCTTGAAGAGGGCCAGTGAGGTGCTCTGCTTGACATGTATGGGAAGTCTATTCCATAGCATAGGCACTCTCTGGGTTATGAACCTGTCCCTCCAGCAAGGTTTGTTGATTGTGATAATGAGGCTGAGGTCTCTGGAGCTTGTGGTGTGGAGGGATTGGGATTGCTTCAGATGTAGCATTTTCTAACAAAGCCGGGTCAGACATGGCTTTGTAAGTCAAGCAGCGATCGCCTCTAAGTAGGCGATATGAGACAGACAATAGTTGGAGTTTTTTTACTCTGTCCATATAGGACAAATAACCAAATAAAAGCGGTGGTACTATACTCCAAACCAGAAAAAGTCCAAAATGAGAAACGGAGAATAAAATCCAATTCTTAAGCCAAAGTTTATTCAAATCACGTTCCACGCAATGAATATATCTCTCTATATAACACTCTATGTTAAAACATAAACGCTATTAAACACACGTGCTTTTGTCTGTTTAAATCAGACTTCATCAGATGAACCTTTAATTAAGTTAACAATTTCACCATTTACAATTTTAGTCACTTGGTTTTAGAGGAAGGACATTTTAGACTTTTATCCATAGGGTTGAAGTTTATACCCTATACTAAGGGGGATTTGGCAAAATCTCTCCTAGACATTAGGTTGTTTTTAAGGAAAATTAATTTGAAAATTTTATTCCCTAGCAACAATAAAATTGATTCTGCTCCAATTTTAAAATGTAGAACTATCTATAATCCACCTATCCACCCCCAATTAAAGAATTTAGAAAAAATAATTGAAAAGGAAATTAGAAAAGGAAAAGACACTATTAAATATCAAACTAACTTGGGGACAGAAGAGAAGCAGCTGCTATATCAGATGAGAAATGACCCCAATTTAAGAGTCATGAAACCAGATAAAGGGGGTGGAGTGGTTATTATGGATAAAATTGAATATGATAGTAGAATGTACAACATTCTTTGGGACAATACTAAATATGATCAAGTCTCTAAAAATGAAATTAACATCGCTTACAACAAAATAGATGTAAATTTAAAGGATATGTTATATGAGGGGCTTATAGATCAAGAAACCCACCTATTTTTGAAAGTGGAGAAACCTAAAATTCCTTCAATTTTTGGAATCCCAAAAATTCATAAAAATGAGCTAGACCCCCCATTAAGACCAATAGTTTCAGCTGATGGATCAAAAACCCATCCACTAGCTAAATTTATAGATAATAAAGTTAAAAAACTATGGGTAGAAAGGGAACAAATTCTAAAAGATTCATGGGATTTATTAAAAGTTATTTCAAGAGTTAAAGGTTTGGACAATATTTTATTTGTTACTATAGATGTAATTGACCTTTTTTCATCCATCCCGTATATTGAAGGTACAGAAATGTTTGAAGAAATACTGCATGAAAGTAAAATTTTAACCAACAATGAAAAGCAGGTGAATGTGTGGTTGATGGAAATGGTGTTAAAGAATAATTTTTTATATTTCAGTGGGGAATTTTTTAGACAGATGCAAGGAGTGGCTATGGGTGCTGCATGTGCCCCAACTTATGCAAATTTAGTACTTGCTAAATGGGAAGAGAAATATGTATTAAATTCCCAATTTAATTCCCATTGGGTACATGAGGGCAGATTTTTAGATGACATAGTCCTATTTTGGACTGGTGGAAATGAAAAGCTTAAGGAATTCATGGTTTATCTTAACAAAACCACAGGTTTTTTGAAGTTCACATACACAGTATCAAACAATATACTGCAATACTTAGCTTTGGAAATTTATAAGCAGGGAGATGTTTTAGAAACAAAAGTATATAGAAAACCTACATACTGTAATATGTTTCTACATTATGATAGTGCACATCCCCTACACTGTAAAAGGAACATTATAAAAGGACAATTTGTGAGAGGGAGTCGAATGACAAGTTCTCAGAAGGATTTCCTTAAAGAATGTGACCTTTTGGAAAAAATGTTTATGGATCGAGGATATCCATCAAAACTTATTAAGGAAATAAGACAGGAAATAGAAGGGGGTAGGGAAAATAGATATACCCCAATTGTGAAAACAACTGACTTTGGAATAAAGCAATTCAAAGACAGAAGGGGAAATCAAGAGAACTTTCAATTAGCCCCCCTAACCCTAGAATATAATGCAATGAATAGTAATATCAAAATAATATCTTTTAAGGAATGGGATAGGTTTATTAATATAACCGACATAGATAAATTAGAAGGGATTTCAACAAAAATAGTGTACAAGAATGCTCAAAGTATAAGAAATATTTTAGAAAGTAGGAATACCATGGCTCCCCAAGATGTAAAAAAAATGGGTACTTATAAATGTGGTAGATGCGCCCAGTGCCCCTATATTTTAAACTCTAATAGGTCATACATAGCAAACAGGGATAGATGGATTATTAAAATAAGAATTATTACAATTGTGAGTCCATGGGTTTGGTCTATATGGCCACCTGTGGGACCTGCGATTCTTTCTATATAGGAAAAACAGAAAGAAAACTTAAAAGAAGGATATACGAGCATCTCAACGATATCAAGGATTGCAAGGACACAAATGCCTTGTTTAAACATAGCAAGGAATGTACAGGAGCCACTTTTAAATTTACAGTGTTAGAACAAACTCAAAGAGATATAAGAGGCGGCCCCTGGGAGGAGAAAGTTGAATATAGGGAGCTTTGGTGGCAGGTAACATTGGAAGCATACAACCCACCAGGGTTGAATGAGTACACAAGTATTATACCAATTCTGAAATTAAGGGCAGCTAAGCTATAACAATATTTTGTAATATGAACAATAAATTTATCCAGAACAATTTTTATACATTTTTCATACATTTCTTTATGCATTCTTTAATATTGTATTTTTATAAATTTCATAACATCAATTTAGTAGTTTTAATAATACAAAAATGCATTTTATTTAAAGGTTTTTAACTTAGGATGCCACAGGACAATAATATGAATTTCCACTAGAGGGCAGTTGAACATTATAGAATTTTTGAATGAATTATTTGTTAACATAGACATTTTAAATTTTTTAATTTTTGTAAAAATTGAGGGGAATAAAATTATATTAATCAATGGAGAAGTATTTATTTGTTTAATATTTTTTAACACAAGATTGTTTTTTAAGAGATAGGGAAGTATATTTACCCAAGTAAGCATTGAAAGTAATTGTAATATTGTTAATTGTCTAAATTATGTTTATTAATTGATGTCATTGGTCAGATTATAAAAGGAGTGTAACTTAATTAAAGGTTCATCTGATGAAGTCTGATTTAAACAGACGAAAACACGTGTGTTTAATAGCGTTTATGTTTTAACATAGAGTGTCATATAGGACAAATGTTTAAGGCCTAGGATCCTCTTTGTGAGGTACTTTTGCGACCTCTCCAGTTGTTTCAGGTGTTTAGTGAGGTACATGCCAAATGTGGCATTGTACTCAATGATTGGCCTAATGAGGGAAGAGTAGAGGGAGACAATGACTTATTTCTTTCTGGATGCAAAACTCTTAGTAATGAGATGTGCCACACAGAAGGACTTTCTGACCACAGTGGCAATGTGGTGGTCAAAAGACAGGTTGCTGTCAACCTGTGTTCCCAGATCTCTTATAATGCCTTCTGTGTTCAGTGGACTACCATCGATGTAGTAATTCATGGGAACCGGGTTTTTCCCAAAGGGGATGATGACACATTTTTTGGCACTGAGCTCAACGCCATGGTTCTGACATCAATCGTTGGTCTCAGTCGGGCCTTTCTGTAGGATGTCAACATCATCTGGGGAGTTAATAATAGCTTCCAACTTACAATCGTCCGCAAACTTTATCAGCCAGAGTCCCGTTGTGTTGGCCTGGACTTCAGAGAAGTAGATACCAAACATGAGGAGACCCAGGACCAAACGCTGTGGGAGTCCACTCGTGACTGGTCAGCAGTCTGACGTGGAGTCAGCTACTTTCACACTGTGGGTTCTACCTGTGAGCCAGTTTACAACCCACCTAGTGATACAGGGGTTGATGCCTAGCTTGGTGAATTTTTCTATGATTCCTGAGTAGGGAACGGTATCAAAGGCCTTGGCCAGATCAAGGTAGGCTGTATGAACCACCTTGCCTTCATCTACAGCTCTGGCGACTAACTCAAAGAAGTCAACCAAGTCGAGCAGGCATGCTCTAGCCTTCATAAAACAAAACTGTGTGGGATCCAGAGATTGGAGATTCCCTATATCCTTGTTTATTAGGTCCATGATGATGCGTTCCATAACTTTGCATATCAAACACGTCAGGCTAATGGGACAATAGTTCCCAGGGTCTGTAGTCACTCCCCTTTATGGAGCCGGATGACTGTAGCAGTGCGCCATTTGGTAGGGACAAAGCCTGAGGTGAGGCTGTCATTGAACAGGGCACACAGGTGAGGTGCCAGTTCACTCTGTAGTTCATGTAGAACACAGCCAGAGATATTGCCAGGTCACATAGAAGCTGTATTCTTGGCCTTGGACAGTGCTGTTTTAACCTGTACATCAGTAATACTGGGTGCCTGTTAATCTAATGGTATTGTGACTGGTCCCTTAGGGGAAGAGAGAGGTAAGGTTGGCACTGAATTGGTCGGCCAGTATATTGGCAATATCTGTTGGCTTGGTATAGGAGGTACCATTGTGCAGAAGCTCATAGAAATTCTGGGTATTGCCATGGTACGACTAGCAACAGCCTTGCATTGTCATGCTACTGCAGCATAACTGGAGTCCAAAGTAATCTTTGCAAAAAACGTGTATTTGCTGATGTGCTCCAGGAAGTAGGCATGGATCCTTTTTTTAGTTAGAAAAGACCCTTAAAATCCTCACTTGCAATAACACTAATTTCAGATTTTGATCAACATTTCTAGACAAAAATGGGAATGGAATTCATTAGGCACAATTTACATTTAGTTAAGAAGATTCTTAAATCCTTGCTTGATGTAACAAAGGTTTCAGAGTCTGTTCAAAATTTCTAGCAAAATACTCGAGATTGGAAGGAATGCTGTCATCTTCAGATGTGCAGGAGTAGCCATCCCACTTACTACAGAAAGGCTGGAATTATTTCCCAGGAGTAGCCATCCCACTTACTACAGAAATGCTGGAATTATTTCCCAGGAGTAGCCATCCCGCTTACTACAGAAAGGCTGGAATTATTTCCCAGGAGTAGCCATCCCGCTTACTACAGAAAGGCTGGAATTATTTCCCAGGAGTAGCCATCCCGCTTACTACAGAAAGGCTGGAATTATTTCCCAGGAGTAGCCATCCGCTTACTACAGAAAGGCTGGAATTATTTCCCAGGAGTAGCCATCCCGCTTACTACAGAAAGGCTGGAATTATTTCCCAGGAGTAGCCATCCCACTTACTACAGAAAGGCTGGAATTATTTCCCAGGAGTAGCCATCCCACTTATTACAGAAAGACTGGAATTATTTCCCAGGAGTAGCCATCCCACTTATTACAGAAAGGCTGGAATTATTTCCCAGGAGTAGCCATCCCACTTACTACAGAAAGGCTGGAATTATTTCCCAGGAGTAGCCATCCCACTTATTACAGAAAGGCTGGAATTATTTCCCAGGAGTAGCCATCCCACTTATTACAGAAAGGCTGGAATTATTTCCCTTTATGATAATGAAGTGCCAAACACAAGAGATAGCGATTACTTAAAAATTGTTGTGTTTATTTGTTAGTGTAATACAGAAGACTGATTGTGGTCAAAGTAATGTGTTAGTGGGCAGGTTACTTATAAAACTAAAGGACTTCATTCTGACACAGCATACACACAAGAACATATGGCTTTGGCACAGAAATAGATCGAAATATAAAGGATTATGCACATTCTTGTGTTGACTCAAGAAATCATTTATTACTCATATTAGAAAGCTGAAAATCATGCCCAAAGCAAGTATTCGTCATGCAGGCATGCATTTTCTTTTTAAAGAAACTATAAGGTAGCTTCTGGTTTAAGAAAAAAAATAGCTTATTCCACTGAGAGCTAATTTAATATCCATCCATGACAGTCACCTTTTAGTGTTCAAAACACTTTTACACAGACATCTCTTCCATGGATTCCCTTATCTGTCACCATAAATACTTTTCACAGACAGCGCAGTAAGTAACCTCATTAGCTGTCTCCTTAGATTTTCAGAATAATATTAAACACCCTTGTCCTTTTGTAAATGAAAACGTTTAGCCTGTCTGTGTGCAGCAGACCTTTATCTCACTTGTAAAGCAGCTTAAAGTCCTTTCTTTTCATTGTTTACTTGCACTGTCCTTCTTAAAAGGGGGGGAGACAGCACAATTTTCAGGGGGAAAGACACTAAAAGACTTCAGAGGTCTTGCTAGAGCTCTCCCTGGTGCTAACAAACTTTGGGGAATCAGTAATATTGCATTCAAGATACCAAAGCATCTCACCCTATCAACTATACTCTCTTTTTCAAAGCGCTCTCATCCAAATGCAGAAAATTGTAGAAAATGAGTTCCTTACCTAATAATGAGTCTCTTTTTGCTTTCTCATGCCAAAACTGTTAGATGTATATGATCACAGTTCTGTGTAATATTACAGAAAAAAATACACTCCGTGCATTTCTCTATCATGTCTCCATCACCACATAACTTTTCTCACCTTGTTTAGTTGAGAAAACTGAGTATTTCCCCTCTCCCTACTGTCCAGATCTACATCTTATTTTATTTCATCCCTTTTCAAGCTTAATTTTGCATAATTTGTGCACAGGTCATTCAGTTCTGTTATAGCCTTAGCTGTATTCATAGGTACAAATGTCAGGGATCTACTATCCTTTACAGAAACCAGCTGCTGATTCATTCCTCAGTGTGTTGCCCTGTACCTGTAATAATATGTAGGTGTTTCAGCATGTACCTACAGGAGCATACAGAAGTTTCATCAACTGTCTACAGGAACATGCAATTGCCTCTGCATACACCTATAAGAACACTTAGCTGTCCCTGTATAAACCAACAGGAACATACAAGTGGCTTAATGAATGAAGATACAGGTGCCTCAGCGTAAGAAGCACACAGGTATGTCAACATGTACCTACATAAACCCAGGGGTACCTTCTGATGTACCAAAAGGAACACACAGATTACTTAGCATGTATACAGGGACCCAAATAAACTTCATAATGCACCAACAGGAAAATAGAGACACCTGAGCATGCACCTAGAGGAACATAAGGCCAATGCACTATGTACCTATAAGTGGAGACTGGCAGAATGGTTAAGGTGTTTACCTTACAGACAGAAAGTGCAGGGTTTGACTCTCACATGGGGTAATTGACTCGGCTTAAGATGGGAAGTTAGACTAGTAGTAGTCTATAAACCTAGGAAGCAGCAGAAGGATGCAGGTACCTTAGCATATCCCAAAAGAAGTTTGCACATATAAAAGCACGTACTGACAGAAGAACATGGATAACTTAGCATGTACTTACATGAATGAAGAGGTGCTTCTGCATGTACATATAGGAATGCATAGGTAACGCAGCATGTACCTTCAGGAATAGAAAGGTATCTCAGCATATACTTACAAGAAAAAACAGGTGAACTCACTATTTCCTTACAAAAGCACAAAGGTGCCTTAGCTTGTATGAACATAGAAGTGCTTTTGCATTTACCTACTGGAACACACAGTGTATCTCAGCATGTATTTACAGGAGCACACAGGTACCTCAGTATGAACCTACAAGAACACAGTGGTACCTCAGTATATGCATATGAGGTGTCTCCATATGTGTGTCAGTACCCAGAGCTCTACAGACAGGTGATGGGTAACTCTACATTGGAGTATATCCAGCATTCACACAGGATCTACTTGGCAGAAGAAGTGCTTTAAAAAGATGTCCCACTGGACCTCAGTTCACATGCTCCAAATGTTCATACTTTCAAAGATGAATCTTCATCAATCACTGACCAGCTAAGAGAAGTCTTCATCCCCCAATCCCCATCAATGTCTTCTTACAGAACTACTGCAGGAGCTCAGTTTAACACCATTCAAATGACAGCTGGTATACTTAGAAGAAGCCTTCTTATGAAGGGAGAAGACTGTGGGTTGGCACCTGCAGACAGTCTCCCATTTACTTTGTAAAACAAGTTCCTTCACAGGTACCTCTTATCATAATCCATCCATCCACAATGCCTCTTCCTATCATAATATATAGCAATAAACTCATCAGACAGCTGTGTGCTGAAAGGTGGGGAATTTTGTTTGATGTATACTTTTTGCTACCATGCCTGCTGACCAGCAAACCACCTCTATTAATCTTCAGACCATTTGTTTCCCCATACTGGTTATCTCTAGTGCAGAGGGAGAAGCCTACTTGATGGGCTATCATCCCCACAGCCATAGCAATTGTCTCCATGTCTGGCAACATTTTAGCAATTATGGCAGTGTAATTATGGCTGCAGCCCTTGCACAGGATTGAGGGACATTTGTACCATGTCACCACTAATGCCAAGTGTGCAGATTGTTGAGCTAAAAGCAAGCTCATAGGTCAGCAATACAGCTTCCACGCCTCTTCCAAGAGATTGTGGCAATCCATCACCTGCCCCTCCATCCCCAAATAGGTATGCCAAGGCAGTAATGCATGCAGGTCATGAAAGGGCAACAGCCCTTGGTGGAAGCCATAAGGGGATTACAATAAGCACTTTAGTGGAAGCATAGTTCATCTCCCAATCAAGTTTTCCCTCTTCATTTAGAAGCACCCTCTAACAGTTTTCCAGTACATGTATCTCCCCATGAACTGCCTGATGTGGCACTGTGCCTTTTTATCCATTGTGGTAGCAGTGGCTGCATGGTAAAAAGCATTCGAGCAGCTGTGATCGCAGGCACAAATGTAATGCTTAAATGAAAATAACAGAAGGACAGTGCTCCTTCTCTAATTCGTCCACTGAGGAGCGGCTTTATTTATTAACTTATGTACACATTTGTTGTCCTGAGCATGATTTCAGAAAGTCTTTTTTTTTACAATAAACTAGCCTCGGGGAATGCACAAAATAGCAGACAGCCAGAGATGGCTTAACAGAACCACTTGAGTACCACACTCGTTTTTATTGTGCCACATCCAACAGATGCCTAAACCACAAACCGAACCTCAGTAACCTGGGCTGTATCAGGCATTTCTTACAGGCCTTGTCTTTCATACCTACACAATAGACAACTTCACTCTTCTAAGACAAAATGATTTAATACTCCAAAATCAGACAAGATCACTACCAACACAGCTCCTAGCCACTATATGGCTAAGAAATAAAATAATCTCTTCGCTGTAAGGTCCATCAGCTGTCCTGCTAGGTTCATATCTACATTACAAAGCTCACTACGTTACATCCTCTAAATAAAACAAGTGACATGAGGCACCTACTTTCACTACAGCCTTTGGCTGCCTACAGAAAACCCAACTCAAATTGCATAGCGCACAGCCCAGATGTCTGAGCATTTAAAGAGATACCGATGTGAAAATGTTACATTGCAAGAAACAAACCACTTAGGTGCTGCTTTCCTGTTTAACCTGCAATCAAAATTTGAAATGTTAAGTTTTAAGAAACACAAGCTTCTTACAGTTTTGAAGTTTAAAGTCATTTATATTTTTTCTGTAATATGACTCATAATATTATAAGGCATGCAGTTTACTTTTCAGCAATATATTTTATCAGTTGTGGGTTACATTAGTATCGGCTTTAGTTATCAGTGTTTAACTACCAAAATGCAGTTAAACAAATTCTTTTATTTATTATTTTCTGCTAAGTATCTTTCCTCTTGTGCTTTTATTTTTGCCTTCCACATATAGTCACCCAGCGATGTGAACATTGGTCCTAGGTGTTGGTCACTGTTGATGTGACTCCTTGACCCAATTTACAAAATGGCGAGGACAAACTTTATACCATAGTCAATTCTGTACACAGCAGCTGTTTTTTTAATTAAAGTACTGTTAACATTTTTGAATACTATACATTCCTGAGAGCTTTTTTTCCCCAAGGCTTTCTCTTTATATGCGCTCTGTGCAGCATAGTTAAACCTAATCAACAATATGTAGAAATTTATATTAAGGTTACCAGCTGAAAATGTACTGCCATAACTACACAAACAATTTGTCTGTACACACCAAACAGCATAAGAGAGCAAATATGCAGTGGTGATAGTTACTGAATAAGGCGGGTCACAGTAGAGTACCCCCATCCAAACTCCCCAGAAAAATGCATATCCCACTTCTGACAACACAGTGGTCCACTACTGGAGCAGTATGTGTCAGTGCTCAGAAAGGCAGCTCAATACACAACAATAAGTTTATATACATAGTTAAAGAAAAAATATAAGTAATATATGTAAAGCGTTATTCCTATCACAGTTAGTTACTATGCATATGTGACATTGATAGATGAGTTGTACAATGTATATACTAACTGTCATGATAAAACATACCTCTTAACTGCTCAGAGTTAAAAAGGCTTACTTTATTTAATAATGTTTGTACACTTATATATATATATATATATATATATATATATATATATATATATATATATATATATATATATATATATATATATATATATATTATCTAGGAGGAGTAAGGCTAAATCGGAGGCCAAAAATCATACCAGTGTGCCCCAATCATAGCAGCTGAGAGATAGGTAAAAAACAAGAAAAGTGCAGTTCCACGGCTGATAAAAGACGAAATTCCAGATCCAGTGTTGTCACAAATTTAATGAAAAAGATGAGCACTTTCACAATTCAAACAATTGCTTCTTCAGCTCACAAAAAGACCAAAAAACCACAGGTTTAAATATTCCACAAATTAACAATAATAAGTCATGTGATATGTAAAACAGTAGTGAATGTGCTCAAGAAAAGAGCTATTTAAAAAGGCAACCATAGTAAAAAACATCCTTTATAAAAACATACGTATAAACAAAATACATAAAAACTGTTAAAAATTATACAACACTCTAAATGACCTGAAAATCTAGATGTATTTAAATATATTTTTGTTTTATAAATATATTTTATATATATATATGTTATGTTAACTAATGTAGTATAAATATTATATAAAATTACTTTCTCAAACCCCTGTTCTTTAATTCTGGTTTCAGGGGAACTACATCATTTAGACCAGAGCCTTTATGCACTCTAAGTCTGAGAATCAATCTAGTTTGATTACGTTCAGTGTTGTTAATAATATCAATTAATCTCATATCAATCCTGGTAACCTCCGATACCTGAAAGGCAAATTTATGATTATCCCCTTCCTGTGCTATATGTTTAGCAAGTGCGCTATACTCTAACCTTTTACTAATACAATATAAATGGTTTCTTATCTGTTCACGAAGACATCTTAGGTTCATGGGTTCATAGGTAGGTCTAGGCTATCGGCCCTGAGGCCTATACAAGCCCAGCCAAAAAGGTACCCTGCTTTTGCCACCCAAGAAAATTAATTTCCTGTGCCACTGTCGAGCAGAGCCACAGAAGTGATCCCCAGGGTGAATTTCCTATTTCCCATCCAATCATCAAGATTTTTCTTGAAGAGTGCTAAACAGGAACTTTGTTTGATATAGACAGGTAGTTTGTTCCAGAGTATGGGAAGTCTCTGGGACAGGAATCTATCCCTCCAGCATGTTCTGTTTATAGTGGTGACAAGGTTTAGGTCCCTAGAGCATGTAGCTTAGAGGGATTGGGATTTCTTTAAGTGGAGCATGTCCAACAGCTCTGGGTTTGACATAGATTTGTATGTTAGGCAGAGATCACCTCTGAGTAGGTGATATGCGACGGAGTAAAGCTGGAGTTTTTTGAAACAGTCTGCGTAGGGTATCTGAGGCCGGTAATCCTCTTTGTGAGGTATTTCTGCCGCCTTTCCAGTTGTTGTAGATGTCTTGTGAGGTACATACCAAAAGGGGCATTGTACTTTATAATGGGTCTAATGAGTGATGAGTAGATGGGAGCAATGACCTCTTTTTTCTGGATGAGAAACCTTTTGTGATGAGGTCTGTCACGTAGAAGGATTTCCTGACTACTGTTGCAATGTGATTATCAAAGAAGAGGCTACTGTCCACCTGTGTCCCAAGGTCTCATCATACTTTTGGTGATAAGTAGACTACCGCCTATGTTGTAGTTCATGGGTACAGAGTTTTTACCAAAGGGGATGACAATGCACTTTTTGGCATTGAGCTTGAGGCCATGGCTTTGACACCAGGCATCTGTCTCAGAGAAGTACTTTTGTAGGATGTCCACATCGTTAGGAGTTTCGATTATGGCTCCTAGTTTGCAGTCATCTGTGAACTTCATTAGCCAAAGACCTTCTGTGTTAGCCTGTACTTCAGAGAAGTAGATACCAAACAGAAGAGGACCCAGGACTGAACCATGTAGTACTCCACTTGTCACTGGTCTGAAGTCAGAACTGGAGTCTGCTACTTTCACAGTGTGAGTTCTGTCAGTGAGCCAGTTGGCAACCTATCTTGTGACATAGGGATTTATACCTAGTTTAGTGAGTTTATCTATAATTCCAGAGTGGGGGATGGTGTTGAAAGTCTTGGCAAGATCGAGATAGGCTGTGTGAACCACCTTACCCTCATCTACGGCTTTGGTGACTGCTTCAAAGAAATTTTTTACATGTCATACACTTAGCTAAATAAACTAGATTTTTGGTGTTACAATCTGCTTTAACATTAAGCATAAATTTATGCCCAGTCAGGATGTATAAAGCTAGGATCTTCATTTATACTGGTACAAAAATTACAAGCACCACATCTCTTAGTTCCTGTCAGTATATAGTTCATATCTTGCTCTTCATATTTAGAGTAACATAACTGTCTTCTTAAAGATTTTTTATTCCTATAAACAAAAGAGGGTGTAGTTCCAAGAATCCCTGCTGTATTTTCATCAGTTTGCAAAACATGCCAATGTTTACTAACTATATCCTTAAAAACATTTGACTTCACTACTGTATGTTAAATTAAAAGAAAATTTTCTGTCTCTAAATCTGTGGTTTGAAACATTTCTTCTCTGGGGTGAAGAAAAATAAGGTTTATCAAGATTCTTCCTCTCCTTCCTAATTACTTCACTCATTTTATGAATCTCAGTATTATCATAACCTCTATGTTCAAAATCTTTGGCGAGTTTTACCAAGTTCTCTTCAAAATCTATATCATTAGCTGTTAGTCTTGAAACACGTAACATTTGTCCGTTCATAGCATTGGGGAATATATGTCCCGGATGCATACTATCTCCATGCAGGTAAGAAGGTACACAACATTCTTTCCTATAAACATTTGTGGAAATACTGCCGTCTTCTTTATCCCGCTGTATTTGTACATCCAAATAATGTGAAAACTCAGAAGAGTATTCAAAAGGAAACTTCAGGAAACTGACTCGTGTTCACATAATCAAAGAACTGTAAGAGTTCTGCTTCAGTTCCTTTCCATAAAAGGAAAAGATTGTCTACAAAATGACGAAACAATGCTATATTCTTCCCTAATAGGCCTTTAATATATTGGGATTCCCATTCTGCCATTACAAGGTTGGCGTAGCTATTGGCACAAGGAGTGCCCATAGCTACGCCAGCCCGTTGCAAATAATATCGGTGCTGAAAAGTAAACACATTGTGTTCTAGAGTCATTTCCAGCAAAAAACGTATAAGGTCAAGGTGTTGTACACGGTAGTCACTATTTCTTAAAACAAATTCTTTCATCATTACTTTCCTACTATTCGCCCAGCCGATAAAGGGTGGTCAGTAGTTATTATGAACAGGGCCTATTATTTTGATACTAACAGGGATATGTTGAGTGATTCTAACATCTATAAGAAAATTGATGTGGTTGCAATAGAAGCAATGAAATCAAGAGCACAGAGAGCACTTATGGAAACACTGCATACGGGTATCATCTCCAAGGAAATGTTTCAGTATTTTATTATTGAACAACCACTGGTTCCATATCTACAGGGGTTACCTAAAGTACATAAGGACCCACAAACCCCTAAATTTAGACCTATTGTTTCGGGCACTGGCTGGTTAACAGAATCTTTCTCCATTTATATTGAAAAACAATTGAGACCTATACTGGACAAATATGACTTAGTAGTAAAAGACAGTAAACAATTTCTTGAGCTGCTTTATATGTACTTGAATTCTACAGAGTTTTGTGATTTTGATTTTTTTGTTACCATGGATGTTGTATCTCTATTCACCATGATTCCCAATTCAGTAGGAAAGAAATGATGAAAGAATTTGTTTGAAGAAATAGTGACTACAGTGTACAACACCTTGACTTCATATGTTTTTGCTGGAAATGACTCTAGAACACAATGTGTTTACTTTTCAGCACCATTATTATTTGCAACTGGCACGCATAGCTATGGGCACTCCTTGTGCCAATAGCTACACTAACCTTGTAATGGCAGAATACGAATCCCAATATATCAAAGGCCTATTGAGCAAGAATATAGCATTCTTTCATCGTTTTATAGACAATATTTTCCTTTTATGGAAAGGAACTGAGGCAGAACTTTTACAGTTCTTTGATTATGTGAATACAAGAGTCAGTTTCCTGAAGTTTCCTTTTGAATACTCTTCTGAGTTTTCACATCATTTGGATGTACGAATACAGCGGGATAAAGAAGATGGCAGTATTTCCACAAATGTTTATAGGAAAGAATGTTATGTACCTTCTTACCTGCATGGAGATGGTATGCATCCGGGACATATATTTCCCAATGTTATGAAGGGACAGATGTTACGTGCCTCAAGACTAGTAGCTAATGATATAGATTTTGAAGAGAGCTTGGTTAAACTCATTAAAGATTTTGAGCATAGAGGTTATGATAGTATTGAGATTCATAAAACGAGTGAAGTAATTAGGAAGGAGAGGAAGAATCTTGATAAACCTTATTTTTCTTTACCCCAGAGAAGAAATGTTTCAAACCACAGATTTAGAGACAGAAAATTTTGTTTTAATTTAACATACAATAGTGAAGTCAATGTTTTTAAGGATATAGTTAGTAAACATTGGCATGTTTTGCAAATTTAAGAAAATACAGCTGGGATTCTTGGAACTAAGCCCTCTTTTGTTTATATGAATAAAAAATCTTTAAGAAGACAGTTATGTTACCCTAAATATGAAGGGCAATATATGAACCATATACTGACAGGCACTAAGAGATGTGGTGCTTGTAATTTTTGTACCAGTATAAATGAAGATCCGAGCTTTATACATCCTGACTCTGGGCATAAGTTCATGTTTAATGTTAAAGCAGATTGTAACACCAAAAATTTAATATATTTAGCTAAGTGTATGACATGTAAAAAATTTTATGTTCGTAAGACCAACAGACGTCTCCATGAACGGATAAGAGACCATTTATATTGTATTAGTAAAAGGTTATAGTATAGCGCACTTGCTAAACATACAGCACAGGAAGGAGATCATCATAAATTTGCCTTTCAGGTACTGGAGGTTACCAGGACTGATATGAGATTAGGTGATATTATTAACACTGAACGTAATGAAACTAGATGGATTCTCAGACTTAGAGTCCATAAAGGCTCTGGTCTAAATGATGTAGTTCCCCTAAAACCAGAATTAAAGAACAGGGGTTTGAGAAAGTAATTTTATATAATATTTATACTACATTAGTTAACATAACATATATATATAAAATATATTTATTAAACAAAAATATATTTAAATACATCTAGATTTTCAGGTCATTTAGAGCGTTGTAGAATTTTTAACAGTTTTTATGTATTTCGTTTATACGTATGTTTTTATAAAGGATGTTTTTTACTATGGTTGTCTTTTTAAATAGCTCTTTTCTTGAGCACATTCACTACTGTTTTACATATCACATGACTAATTATTGTTAACTGATGGAGTATTTAAACCTGTGGTTTTTTGGTCTTTTTGTGATCTGAAGAAGCAATTGCGTGAATTGTGAAAGCGCTCATATTTTTCATTAAACTTTTTGACTACACTGCATCTGGAATTTTGTCTTTTTTCAGCTGTGGAACTGCACTTTTCTTGTTTTTTACCTGTTGACTGTTTGGTTTTGTGCAGCTAACCATTGTGAGGTATTTATATTTTCTTGCAGTTGAGAGATATCGCATTCATTATGGCATAAACACAGTAAATGCCCATGATATCAAAGCAACTCGAATTGCGTGACACATGCTTCTCAACTTGCAGACATCAGCTCCTTATCTCACCCCGACTGGGAGCAGGGTCTATATTACATGTTTGCACATCTGCATGTTCGATCACATAATACAGACCTCTGGGAGCATTGTCATTCAGCTTCCAAGTTCCCTCATCTCTCCGTGGTTTGTTTTCAGTGGCACTGAGCGGCATTGGGCGTTGTCGGTCATTGTTTCTATTGATTTTCCTGCTTCAACAACCACGATATTCCTTACATAGATTTATATATTTATATATAAAACTTTCACTGGAGCTAACATCATGGAGTAAAGTTGCTAAAGTTACTGCCCAACTAAAATCTTCTTACTCCATATTGAACCACCTCACCAACAAGGCCAGAAGAGTATCTGCTAGTCACATATTCATTCCAAGACTTGAATATAACCTTCTAATGAT
>NC_056729.1:1774619538-1774652038 GCF_019279795.1 Protopterus annectens
GCATCTGTCTCAGTGAGGCTCTTCTGTAGGATGTCCACATCATTTGGGGACTCAACTATGGCTCCTAATTTGCAGTCATCTGAGAACTTCATTAGCCAAAGGCCTTCTGTGTTAGCCTTTACTTCAGAGAAGTAGATACCAAACAGTAGAGGTCCCAGAACTGAACCTTGTGGTACTCCACTTGTCACTGGTTTGAAGTCAGATTTGGAGTCTGCAATTTTTACAGTGTGGGTTCTGTCACTGAGCCATCTGGCAACCCATCTTGTGACATATGGATTTATACCTAGTTTAGTGAGTTTAGCTATAATTCCAGAATGAGGGATGGTATTGAAAGCCTTGGCGAGGTCAAGATAGGCTGTGTGAACCACCTTACCCTCATCTACAGCTTTGGTGACTGCCTCAAAGAAGACTATCAGGTTCAGGAGGCATGATCTGCCTTTCATAAACCCGAACTGGGTGGGGTCCAGTGTTTGGAGGTTACCAATGTCTTTGTTTATAGTAATAAGTTGCAGTGTAGTGGCATTAGAAGGAGCAATTAGTATGATGCAAGTTAAATTCATTATAAGTAAATACAGTTCTTGTACAATCTGATAGTTCCTACTGCTCTCAGCATAGAAAATACAATACTTAGAACATAGAGACACAAAATTAAACATAAAATTACAATGTGTAGAACAGTGGGAACATTTCAAGTTGAAACATTTCTAAGTAGTAATTATACATATGTGCACTGTGGTTAGAGTTAGAACTAATAAATGTGATCTAGCAATATTTCTGTTAGCTTTTTGGGTCAGAGTAGAGTTGAAAAGTGGGGAGATTCTTAACCTGGGCTGTTGCATGAACATAACCACATGGTAGCTAAGTGAGTTTTGAAAAGTTTTTTTTTTTTTTTAAATGTTATGATTAGGGGTGTTTTTAATGTCAGGAGGAAGAGCAGTCCAGGCTTTTGCAACTTTAGAGGAGTAAAGGGACTCATCAGCATAGTTAGCGGATTTGGTTATTTGTAGGAGTGGTTTATTATCTGAGTGGAGAAGTCGATTATTGGAGTAGGTTCATAGATTAGTACTAGGCTAACTGCCCTTGTGGGCCATTTTAAGCCTAGCCAATTACCTGATGTAAGAATCAAACCCTGCAAGTTATGTATGTAATGTATGCTCCTTAACCATTACACCAACCTCCCACTAGGGTTGTACAACATGTGAAAGGGCAGGAGCTGTATCCAGCTGGTGCAATAATTTATGGGCCATGGTTAACGGATTGTAAGTTAAGAGTTGAGGGAGTTCTAACCTTTCTGATAAGACTCAGGTCCTGCAAAAACTACAAGCACTGTTAGTGACTCCCTGTTGGTGAAGAAGGTAATCACTTTTTTATGCGTGAGCTGCTTAAACTGATAGAGGTGCATTCTGTTTTATCTGCTCCATTTTGTTTTCTCTTTTGAGAAATCCGCTTGACCTGGTCTGTTTGTTCTGTGTGGAAGACAGACAGACACTTAAATCATTCAGTCTGCACATTCCACATGCATTTTTCATGGGTTAATGTGGTTCTTCAATAATACTTAAATACACAGAGAGTATCTGTTTCCTTGTGGTTTCTGATAAGACTCAAAGCTTGTAAAAACTACAAGTGCTGTTGGTAACTTCCTCCTGGTGAGGAGAGTAAACTCTTTTTTTTGTCTGTAAGCTGCTTAAGCTCATAGAGCAGCTGCTTTCTGTTTTACTTGTTACATTTTGAGGCTTTTAAGCTGCCCATCCTTACTGTAAATTGAGCTTTATATGCAACTCCCTTTCTGCACTGCTGTTCATATCTTAAATTATTTATTTCCCTTTCCTTGTGCTCACTTTGAAATAAAGTGCAATTTGCGTCTCATTGTCTGCTTTACTGATTTACTTGCTCTGAATTCATTATCTGGCTAAAGTAGTGTAGTTTTTCACTCAAACAAGCACTTTTCTGTGTATTAACATCAAAAGGATGTTGGATTTTCCATTTAGTAGCAGTAGGTTATAGCCTGGTCGCTGTCTCATTGGCCAAAAGGTTTATTAATCAGCTTATCTTGTTTTTAGTGCCTTTATACATTCTGCACAACTGAATGGCTGTTGGCTTATTTCTGCAAAGCAGAGAACTGTTGCTGAATAATCACACTTTGCTGCATCTTTAACTTTGTGGTAGAATGTCACTCTTTTCATCCCTTTACTGTGGTTTTATCTTAGGGTGATCAGGATTATTCATCTAGTGGAAGTAGGTGTTTACCTGGTCTATCTGAGCTGGGAAGCACACAAAAGGGCTCTAAGTGTAGTCATTGTATTGGACAGAGGGCTTAATAGTCAATTTTCTGTATTTCCAGTGCTGGTATAAATTCAACATCTTTGCATGGAGCTATTCGCTGTGCCAGTGCCCTATACAGATAACATCTAGAAACATCTGGAAACATTGATTATTTTCATTATACTATGAACGTTTACTGTGCTATTTATTAGTTAACGTGTTTTTTTTTTTTGCACTTCTTTAAAGTTTAAAGTTGTATTTTCAAACTACTGTAAGGACTGCTGTTCTGCACTGAAATACATTGTATCTAGTGTTTGTAGTTAGTATTAGGCAGCTGTCTGTGGTGTGAGGGCTGCTGTTCTGCAATGAAATACATTGTATCTAGTGTTTCTTAGTACTGGGCATCTGTTTGTGGTATGAGGGCTGCTGTTCTGCACTGAAATACATTGTATCTAGTGTCTGTAGTTAGTATTAGCATCTGTTTCTGGTTCCTTAAAACCTGGCCTCCAAACCAGCCATTTTATATTAAGAGGGTGAACGTCTACACTCTTGTGGCAGCAGAGGGCTGATTTCACCTATCTGAGCTAATAATTGCTAGTGGAAAGCTCAGTACATGCTTACCTGACTGGCCTTAGGGCACAGTTACTGTAAAACTTGTTTGTTTTTGATCCTATATAAACACTGCATTCGCACAAAGCTGCTCTTCTCACGGCAGCAGTTAATGTACATTGTATGTATGCAATCACCAGAAGTTGAAACTTCTCTATAAAAACATTTTGGAACTTTACCTCAGTCCCATGTTGCTCACAGCACAACTAGTTTGTGTGGTGACCAGCATTTATCAATTTAGTTAGGATGATTTAGGTCTACCTGCTCAGTCAGCATCTAGTTTGGATGCTAGGTGCCATCTCTGGTTAGGTACAGATTACACAAATAAACACCCCTTAACTCATCTGGTTACAGCCTCCACTCATCTCCCTTGCAAGTACACATTAAAACCTGCAACCACGGACGGGCACTATCTTGCTATCTCAGCATCCAGCTTGGTGGACATGGGTATCCTGAGGCCTCATGTACACTAACAACCACTTGATTCTTGAACAGACAAATATGATATGTGAGAGATGTAGTTACACATTGAGACTGCAGGTTAGACTCTCATATAAAGACACAAAAAGCAATAAACAAGTTGTCAGCTACTCACACACATCATTCATCACACCCAGAAAGGACCACACATGTTGACCTACATATGCGGAGGTACTCATATGTAACTTACTCAGACTTCAAAAGCCTCTCAGACACAGTCCTCAGAAATTCTGCATGCACACAAGACAATTCCCATCTGGCCGACAGATTCAGTACACCCACCTCACGAAGGTCCAATCACAATAACAGCAGAGTGCTATTACTGCTGCACAGGTTAAAACAGCACTGTTCAAGGCCAAGAGTACAGCTTCTATGGGACCTGACAATATCCCTGGCTGTGTTCTACATGAACTACAGAGTGAAATGGCACCTCACATGTGTGCCCTGTTCAATCACAGCCTCACCTTAGGCTTTGTCCCTACCAAATGGTGCACTGCTACAGTCACCCGACTCCACAAAGGAGAAGCAACTACAGACCCTGGGAACTATCGCCCCATTAGCCTGATGAGTGTGTTATGCAAAGCTATGGAACACAGCATCATGGACCTAATAAACAGGGATACAGGAAATCTCTAAAGTCTGGATCCCACACAGTTTGGTTTTGTGAAGGGTAGGTCATGCCTGCTCAACCTGGTCAACTTCTTTGAGTCAGTCACCTGAGCTGTGGATGAAGCCAAGGTGTTTCATATAACCTACCTGGATCTGGCCAAGGCATTTGATACCATTCCCCACTCAGGAATCATGGAAAACACACACTAAGCTAGGCATCAACCCTATACACTAGGTGGGTTGCAAACTGGCTCACAGATAAAACTCACAGTGTGATGTATGCTGTTAATCCTCCCCTCTAGAATTTACAATTATAAAATATATAGACCATGATTAGTATTCTTTGTTGTTCATTTCCTGCTGTTAAAATGCAAGTTTATGAATATCGCTTTAAAATGCAAAGAACAAATGGAGCCTTAAAAGGCACATTGTGTTTTACTTAGAAAGCTAAGAAAAACGTTCCTTCAATAAATGAAAAACTGCACATCCTCTAAATGACTTATGCTGAACTCTGATGAGCAAATCATCTGCCTGAAAGAGACATTCCTTCTAAACAGAAAACTTCCATGTTGTGCTCATAGAAATATAAAATAAAACAAGTAACATACAGTATTCAAAACAAAGTTAATGAAAACCAAGAATTATGAAAAGTCTTTAAAAGCTTTGATTCTGAATACATTTAAGGTCCAACTTAGTACAAGCATGAAATGTCTTCCTGGGATACAGTAAACTCTAAATGATTCAGACTGTTTCTATGTACAACATTCATCTTAAAAATAACTTTTACTATACAAGATATTCTCACTTCCAAATACTTGCAAATGTCTAAGATGCATTAATTGTGGATGATAGAAAACTGGTTTGCCTTTGTCTTTTTAGAAGGATTGCACTAAAGACGACCACCATTTCATCTGCACATAGAGGCCCAGTTGTTCTCATTTCCTTTGGAGCATTCTTTTTAATTATTTGCAGAAGGTCCTCCAAGGAGCAAACCTAGTAACAAACACAGTTCAGATATATCTCCACAAGCACCGTACTTGCTAACATGAAGTAAGTAAAAATGGATTCCTACATTATCTCCCTGTTATGTACACAAGTTTGACTGGTGAAGCACAAAGCAACAGGAATAAAAGACCTCTTAAAATGTAATCAGTTACAATAATTCTGTGAAATGCAATGTTCAATGACTGTGCCCTGGCCCAGCAATCAAGGAGCCTCAATCCTCACCACTATCACCAGAGAGGTCGTCTCATAGAAGAGAAAAGGATAACTAATACACACAGTAAAGTACAATTTCCCTTAAGTGCACACAGAGATCACAGTCAGTCTGGGGCTGGTTGCTCCTTTGCTCACCAGGTCCCCAATATGACTCCCCACTGGCACAGCTATAGGGTCCAGGTCTCAGTCTAACTGGGCAAGCTAAAACCTCTAGTACCCTCTCTGTCCAACCAGTGCTTCGTGTCCCTGCCAAGTAGCTGACACAGCACACACACACTTTGAGATAAGTATTTATACAACTTCACAGACACTCCTGGGAAAGGCTGACACAGATTCTCCAGCTGTGCCCCTTTACCCAGACTATATGGTAGTAATTACTGCCACCACCCAGTTAATAATATCAGCTACTAAAAGGCCCTTAAAGGGGTGTCAAATTATTACTGTGCAATATTATTATCCAATGGTAGTATGACTAACAGTCAAGGCTTACTTTAGAGTGGCCTATTACAATAACCTCTATAAATATACAATGTACTCTAGAGCTTATCTCTACACAAAGCAGCCACAGGTAGAAGGTTTTAAAAATATTTAATAATAAATAATTAAAACACAAAACAAAACTACTACACCACAGAGATATCTAAAAGTTTAATGATCACACAGAAACTTAAAATAATACAGTAGGACAGGTCAGATTTCAATGAAAAATACCTAATTAATCTTTACTAGTTTTAACTATTCCTACAGGAAATCACAGTGCTAAAACTTACATATGAGCATAAGGCAGAGTGCTGATAAGCTGGATATTCAAAGTCAAAATGCTTCCAGTCTCTTGTGAGAAATAGTATTTAAACATTACTAACAAACATGTCTCTAAGGCTCTCCCAAAATTACATCATTTTTGACACTTAGGTTTTCCCAGTAGTCATATTGCATCATCTTAACACCTGGTCTGGGTTCTCAGGCCAAAAATTGCATTATTTAGCAATTTAACACCTGCTCAGAAACTTACAACAATACAAGGCATTTCACATATACATTCTAGCAGAAACCAAAGCAATAAAACACATTCCACATCTAAATTCTGGTCATAAACTTTAGCCTTAAAACAATGGACATGAAACCTTCATTCAGCAGCACTGGAACTGACTTGTAAAACATTAATAAGATCTTTTCAACTTAAAAAGACACATTTGAAATACTTGGCTTGGTTTTCCTTACAGCAGATGGCAATGTTGCAGCAATCTTGAAGTTCACATTTTACAGTGTTTTCTTACATTTAAAACCACAAGCCTGTATTTTACATTTATTTATACAGCTGATAGAATTATGTATCAAATTCTATTTGACTAGGCTGGCAGCCTTCGCCCATCTTTCCCCAGTCGTCACACAATGCATTCGTTATTTACACTGACTATGCAACTTCTTCAAGGTAGCAAATGACTTTATTTGTTAAACTGTGTAAAGCCTGATGCACCTCTGCACATATAAACCGGTAGTAACAGAGTTCTTTATAATGTACTGTGTGAACTAGATGTCAAAAATAGACTACATTTGTTGTATTTGCTGAATCACCAATTGATGCCACATCTAACCACAACAGTTCTGGTTTAGAGGTGCATTCCTATCAGGTAAGCATGTTTTGTATAACTCTACACTAGACATTAGATAATTCTAAACATTCTGTGCTCTTTAAGTGAAAGTTTCTGAGAGATGCTTAGAAAAAAAGCTGTACTGATGGAGGTATACAGAGTATGCCTAGCTACACCCTTGATTAATTAGTCCAAACAGTACCAACTCTCTCCTTCCAAACTTTAAGGTAAACTGTGAACCGTTATTCAAAACCTGAATAAACAAGAACACACCTTACATCTAACCTTTCAATATGCCAACCTTTAAACATTTAAACGTCAGTAGATAGCTCTAAGCAGTTGCACTTTCAAGGATGCATAACACAGTTTGGCATACAGGAAAATGCATAAACCCTTGAGTGTCTAAATAAACCATCAATCTCAAACATTCAAAGATGGATAATACAATTCTTGAGTTGAAAACAAAGAAGGCAATGCATTTCCCTTCCAAGCAAATATGCAAACAGAAAAAGCATTGCACAATAAATCGAAAGTAAATCATCCAGAAAGAACAGATGATGGCATGAAAAAAGCTAATATCCAAGCTAGAAAGCATATCCATGAGACTAAAATATTTGCTATGCTACTGTTGTCTCTAGCTTCCAAGTGCCAAATAGAATGTGTAACATCCTTACCATCAGTATAACTTGAGACATGATGTGAATGGTAGCATCCAACAAGTAATAGCAGGCATTGCATCTGTTTATAACTCCACAAACATCATTTTTTGACTTTGAGTTTGAGAAAATATCCTTTGTATGCCCACAGCTGCATGCTTCTCTAAGGGAAACCCACTCTCTGAATAAATCATCATCATCATCATGTGACCTAGCCAGAATATTTCAAGCAGTAGAGTTTTCAGTAAAGGAGTTGCAAGGCTTAGCTCCACCTCCAAGTTGCATATATTTTCACAATTCCAAATGCAGCTGCATATAACTTTACACCTTTTCTTCCACATATTAGATTTTTGCTTTTAAGGAGTAGCAGCGCTTTTCCAGATTACTTCAGGTCTTGTGATGTTAATTCTAAATCTTCTGTTGATACAAGATATTCCTGAAAAATGACTCCTTGATAGGCATGTCATTGTGATGAATCATTCGCGTCACAGTAGGGATACAAATAAAACAATAAGAGGGATGTTAGATTATGATTATGGTGTAATAATCAGGTTATCCGTCCAGTCATGTGATAAAAGTAACCTGAGGCCCTTTGTTACAAAAATGGGCAAAACTGCATAATCAAGAGCTTTCCACAGAGAATCCAAGCAAAGACATTGAAAGTGAGTTTTGTTCTACTCCAAATAACTGGATTGCTGACAGTGCAGTGCAGCATTTTTGTTTTGGGTGGGGGCCCTGCTGAGTGTGTTGTCCTTCAGAGGAGATGTTAAACTGAGGTCCCACATGCTAGAGTTGGTAGGAGCTCAGGCAGATGTAACAGATCCCACAGCACCTGTTGAAAGGAGTACAGGAAGTTCTTTAATGCTCTGGCCAAATTTCTGTTAGCATCAATGCCACTTTCGGTCTCCCCTGAAAAAGGGCTACTAGCCTAATGGGATCAACCTGGTCCACAAAGAATAAATAAATAAAGAAAATAAAGAAATAAAAATAAATCAACAAGAAATCCATCTTTACAGAATTAGATAAAAATGGTGTATCTGAATAGCCAGGTCATTTGGCATAATGAGGTAAAACCCTGAATATGACTGATGACCCAGACGACCTGATATGGAAAGGATAGGTGTGCTTCTCCTCAGAGGGAGGGGGGAATAGGGCTGTCATTTTATGTAATATTGATAAAAGGTGGTGTCACTGAGGAGTGATCTTTGGTTATGTCTTTGGCACAAACACTGTAACCTTTCTCAGCAGATACATGGAAACATATATGAGAAAACATAGTGGTCCATGGTGACACAGGCCATGCCTCCCATAGAAGATGCTCATAGTGGCCAAAGGTGACACAGGCCACACCCCCCCCCCAGGAGATGCTAAGAACATAAAAGAAAAATTATGAGAATATCGCCTATCGTTTGTGAAATTAGGACTCTTGAAGTTCTGTGGTCTTTACATATGAACTCGTTTCATCTACTGTGGTTTGCTCCTACTATCTTTTGTTTATTATCGATAAAAGAAAATTTGCTTTACTGGTGCGATGCTAGTGAGGGAACTAGCAACCCTGTGCTGACCTTGAAGACAAACCCTCCTGAAGCCTGATGGTCAACATGTACAGGGCAAGCAAACATATAAAACATGATTATCGGAATAGCAAATGTAACTGTAGGGCCAAGGGTGAGAATGAATGGGTACAATGAATGGAAACAGGTGCACGATGTTAATGCATGTCTGGTAAACATGGCCCCCTCTTACACTTACACATACATACACACATGCATACACACACACACACACACACACACACACACACACACACACACACACACACACACACACACACACACACACACATACACACACACACACACACACACACACACACACACACACACACACACACACACACACACACACACACACACACAGACAACCACACACACATACACACACACACACACACACACACACACACACACACACACACACACACACACACACACACACACACACATGCATGCACACACACACACACACACACACACACACACACACACACACACACTCACACACACAAACACATACACACACAGACACACACATACACACACACACACACACACACACACACACACACATACACAAACATACACACAAACAGATACACAACTTAAATACAAGTTTTGCATTTACCAGTCTTGGTAAAGCTAATCATTGTTTCTTATTTACATGCTGTTGTGGGTTCCAAAGTAAAGTGAATACTTTAGTAATGAAACAAAAAATTAGAATGTGATCTGAATAAGCAAGAAAATCATCACATGTGTTTACAGATTGCACTTCAGTCTTTCAGGAACTAGTCATTCCTTCGATCTCAAGCCTTTAATACTTTCAGGATTGTATTGCTGCAGAATGCATGGATTACAGGGTCCAACATAGTGTGCTTTGGTCACAGACTGAAGCTCAAGTTCAGGAAATACTTAGGTCAACAATACCTAATGTTCTAGTGCTCAGGGTACAAGTGTTAAAAATGACAATACTGTACTTAGGTTCATAGATAGGTAATATAGGTTCATAGATTAGTACTAGGCTAATTACCCTCATTCAAGCCTAAGCAGAAATTACCCCATGTGAGAATCAAACCCTGCATCTTGTGTCTGTAAGGTAAACACCTTAACCATTATGCCATCCTCCCACCTTCATAGGTTCATAGGTTCATACTAGGATATCTGCCCTGGGGCATTTATAAGCCTAGCCCGATTGTGTTTGGCTTACGCCACCCCTTGATTTGAGTATACTGTGCCCTTTTTAAAGTTTAGTTTACTGTGCCTCTGTCTAATAGTGACACGGAGTAATCCCGGGACAAACCTACGATCCCACATCCACTCATCAAGATTCTTCTTGAAGAGAGTCAGTGAGGTGCTCTGCCTAACATGAATTGGAATTCTATTCCAGAGTGAAGGGAGCCTCTGGGTTATGAATCTGTCCCACCAGCATGTTCTATTTATTTCTGTGTTGAGGTTCAAGTCCCTCAGTAGCGTGGCTCTAAGGGATTTAAATTTACTGAGGTGGAGCATGTCCATTAATTCTGGGTTGGACATAGCTTTATATGTCAGGCATAGATTGCCTCAAAGTAGGCGGTATGCAACTGACTAGAGCTGGAGTTTTTTTAACCAAGCAGCATATGGCATCTGTTTGAGTCCCTTGATCCTCCTGGTGAGGTACTTTTGGGGTCTTTCTAATTGCTGCAGGTGTCGGGTAAGGTACATCCCAAAGGGGGCATTGTATTCTATGATGGGCCTGATGAGGGATGAATAAAGGGGCACGATTACCTCTCTTGATCTAGATGTGAATCCTTTCATGATAAGGTGGGCTATGTAGACGGTCTTTCTAACCACTTTGGCAATGTGGTTGTCAAAGGAGAGATTGCTATCAACTTGGGTCCCCAGATCCCTAATTACTTTCTCTGTACTTAATGGGTTACCACCTATGTGGTAATTTGTGGGCACATTGTTTTTGCCAAAGGGTATGACTATGCACTTTTTGGCATTTGTCTTTAGACCATGGCTCTGGCACCAGTTATCCATCTCTGTGAGACCTTTTTGAAGGATGTTTGTGTCAGCTGGAGAGTCGATTATGGTGCCCAGTTTGCAGTCATCTGCGAACTTGGTGAGCCATAGTCCTCCCACATTGGCCTGTACCTCAGAAAAGTAAATACCGAACAAGAGAGGTCCCAGGACAGAACCTTGTGGGATGCCACTTGTGACCGGTTTGAGTCTGACATGGCCCCAACAACTCTGTCTCTGTGGGTTCTGTCTTTGAGCCAGTTTGTGACCCATCTTGTGACATAGGGGTTTATATTTAGGCTGGATAGCTTATCTATGATGCCCGAGTGGGGTATTGTGTCAAATGCCTTGCGAGGTCCAGATAGGCTGTGTGGACTACCTTCCTTCATCTATGGCCTTGGTGACTGTTTGAAAAAGTCGACCAGGTTCAAAAGGCAGGATCTGCCCTTGACGGCCAAATTGGGTAGGATCTAGTGTCTGTAGGTCCCCAATTTTGTGTCTTTGTTTATGAGTTCCATGATGATCTTCTCCATAGCCTTGCATGAGGCTAGATCAGACTTATGGGGCGATAGTTTCCAGGGTCCGCAGTGGGCGCCACCTTTGTGGAGTGGGACCACTGTTGCTGTCGCCATTCTTGGGCACATATCCTGTAGTGAGGCTGAGATTGTACAGCAGTTTTACTTGAGGATTAGTTCTTCTTGGAGTTCATGTAGGATGCAACCTGGGATGCCATCTGGTCCCATGGAAGCAGTGTTTTTTTGCTTTGGAGAGGACGGCCTTCACCTGAGCATCAGAGATGTTTGGTAGGCTGCACTCTGCCGGGATAGATACTTGCTCTTTGGGGGAGGGGAGATGTTTGCACTGAACCTGTCTGCCAGGATATTGGCGATGTCTGTGGGTTCAGTGTATTTTTGTCGATTTAGAATCAACTCAGATCAAGTTTGGGAGTTGCACCCCAGGTTCCTAACATAACTGAAAAAGCCTTATGATTGACTTTAGTGTCCTGTGCAATTTTTTCTCGAAGCTGGCCTTGGAGGATTTTATGAGGATCATAATTTTGCTAGTACTGATCAGAGATGCCTTCCCTTTATGGATTTTGCTCTATCATGTAGTAGCTTCTTCCTTCTATTGTACAGTTTATTTATGGCTGGGGTCCACCAGACTGGACGCCTGCCTTTTGGATGATTGGGTCTTGATTTTGTTTGGGATAGCATGATCCATGCATTCCTGGAGATGTCCGTGAATGCGTTTATATAGGATTCTGCAGTTTGGGCCGTAGTTTCCATGGCCCTAAGGCCTTGAAGGATTCCACTTCAGTTTTGAGAAGTGTGAAGTTCGCTTTTAGAAGTTTTTCACTGTGGTTTTCTGGGCTGGGGTGGGGTCGGGATGTGGATATCAGTGAAACTAATTTATGGTCTGATGCCAATGAGGGATATACTTCTGGTATGGAGCATAGAGTCCCATATTGGTAATGATCAGACTGTGTCTAGTCTGTTTTCCTCTTGAGGGAGTGGTGACTAGTTGTTCTGAAGCATTTGAGTTTATAAATTCCAGGAACCTTTGGGCTAAGGTGCTGGGGCTTGAGTAATGCTCCCAGTCTATGTTTGGGTAGTTGAAGTTGCCCAATATAATGGTGTTCGGAGAGATCTTAGTGTTCTTCAATGTTTTCAGGAAAGCCGAGTGGGATTCCTGACTTGGAGAGGGTGGAGTGTAGGATGCTATAAACTGAAAAGCAGTCTTGCCCACTGTCAGTTGCACATGGATGGTCTCCGATACTTTGTGCACTGCCACTAACCTGGAGGTATGGATATCCTTGATAAATATGGAAACTCCCCCTCCTTTTGTGGTTCGGTCCGGGTTTTGAGGCAGAAAAGCATGATATGAGGTATAACCTGGTAGTGCTGGGGTGATCTCTGGAGCCTTGAACCAGGTTTCTGTCACTGCACAGATATCAATGTTCTCCATACTGAGGAGAGCTTCGAGTGCATGCCTCTTGAGGTTAAGACTTCTGGTGTTTAGCAGCATTACCCTTAGTTTCTTGTTCCTTGTGCTGTCTATGCAGGTGGGTTTGATTTTTGAGCCTTGCTTAAAAAAGGCACTATTGGGGTGGCAAGAGCCTTTGCCAGTATCCGAAAGCCCAGGGGTGACAGGTGCAAGCCGTCCCAAGCGAAGCAACTTGGCTTGTCGAGCATGTCATCCCAGGCTGACAGACACTGGATCCCCTTTGAATGACACCAAAATTTTAGCCAATTGTTAAAATCGATCATTTTGTCTTTATACTGTGGCATCATTCTAGGTGAGGGTAAGATGCTGCTCAAGGTCAGGGTCATACTGGCCTGGGCTACATGATCAGAGAGCTCCTCTATGTCTCTTTTCATGTAGTCGAGGGAGGTACGTCTCAGGTCATTCATGCCAGCATGTACAATGACTGAGTCATATTTATTTGCTTTGGGTGACCCGAGTGCTTGCGTTATGTGGGCGGATCCTAGCGCCCGACAGGCAGCTCACTGTGACCTTCTCTTTATTCAGCCTGGTGAGTGGGACGTCAGTGTGTCTGACAATAGAGTCACCTATTACAAGGGTATCAGGTGTGTTATTCAGCCTTAAGGGCTGTGACTGCTTAGCACACTGACTTTCTGTGCTATGTGTTGTCGATGTTTTGTTTTGGGGTAGCGTTTGCTTTGATGTCTGCTTTGGAGGTCTCTGCTTAGGTAGATTTTATTTAGAGCCTCAGTACAAGCTGTTTTGTGTTTTTATGTGTTTGGTTTGCTGTTGTGGTGGGGCTATGTGATACTGGAATTGTGTTGTGTGAGGTTACCTTCTCCTCCTGACTGGTTACACCAGTTTTGAGATGAGAGAGCTCAGCCTCCAGTTTGGCTATATGTTTGCATCTCTCGCATATATTTGAACCTGTTTGGAGGAGGAGAGGGTTGTCCATGTACATGAGACAGTTGTAACATTGCCTCAAAATTCCCAGATTCACCAGCAGGACTGGAGAGGAAACCATTGACTGACCTTTGGACATGATAGAGTAATATAGGGAACTGAATTAAAACGGACCAATAGGAGACAAGGTAATCGTAGAGAGTATAAGAGTAAGTAGTGCTTATGGTTTATTAGTGCTAACTTGTAAGATTACTTATTTGGACCAGTGAGGGGCCTTAGAATGAGAATATGGTGTTTAATTTGAGAGATAGAGCAGTTCTAAGGGAAAAAAAAAACTGAAGAGCAGACTTTGTGGAGCCAGGAATAGTTTAAACCCAATTAGGCGGCACTGCCCGATGTTGTGCTATGCGCAAAAATGCACAAAACCACACAAAAGAGGGTTTTAAGAGAGGGAGATCAAGGAGTTTGGAATTGACCCAAAATGGCCAATAAAACTACAGTTTCAAGGCAGTAACCACTCCCACAGGGGCAGGCAGGCTGCTCAATGTTTATCACTGCCACTGATGAACACAGAGACTTCCCTTTAGCCCAAGCAAACAATGGCCTCCAAGAAACTTACAAACAGTTCAGAACAGCAAATCTGTAACTGAACTTTTTTAAATCTCAGAAAAGTGGGAAAAAGCAAGATTTTTTGTTTTTTTTTAAGGAAAGCAGAGGTTCACAAGTATCAACAAGTTAGAACAGTGCAGTAAATGACCCCACACTTGAGCGCTAGGCCAGAGACAGATAAAATGCAAGTTTTAAGAAAAAAACAATTTTAAAAATAAGTGCAGGCAGGAAATTCAGTAATCAGTTCTAGGTTGTGTTCTAAATACAGTTACCAACACAGAAATCAAGTTTAACAAGCCAGAAAATGCTCAAAAGTAGGTGGCAATCCAGAAAAACTTAACAAATAATCTGAAGCAAAATACTTAAAATCTCAAAAGTGGCTCCTTTCTTCTCTCAGCGTTTTCTCCTCTTGGTGGGTGCTTCACCAACAGCCAACAAGTCCAAAAAGATGCCAAAACCACGAGGCAATCGGGTTTTAAGAAAGGGAGATCAAGGAGTTTGGAATTGACCCATAATGGTCAATAAAACTACAGTTTCAAGGCAGTAACCACTCCCACAGGGGCAGGCAGGCTGCTCAATGCTTATCACTGCCACTGATGAACACAGAGACTTCCCTTTAGCCCAAGCAAACAATGGCCTTCAAGAAACTTACAAACAGTTCAGAACAGCAAATCTGTAACTGAACTTTTTTAAATCTCAGAAAAGTGGGAAAAAAGCACATACAGTGATGGAGTGAGTGTGCTAAACTTGCAGCACATACCCTTTTCAGGACCCACCATTGTATATCACTGAAAAGCCTAAACTGGATAAAACTGCCACATCAACTAACAAATACACAACTTCTTACCACCTATAAAATGATCCAGCATCCATCTGTCTGGCCAACACTAAAAAAAGTTCCGCACAACTATGTTCCCAGATGGTCATTGTGATCCAGTGACCAAAACCTCCTGCCTGTCTACAAACTTAGAAAATCCTGCTGGGCATTGTTCAAGGTTGCTAAGACCTGCAACTCCTTACCTGTATCCATCAGGTCAATGCCCCCCCCCCCCCCCAATCTTTCAAAATCACTCTGAAAGACTTCTTAGCTAAAATTTGTCTTTGTGCTTGCCCAACATCGGGATATACTACATCCGTATATGTGTACAAGTATATTTTAATTCCTTACACCTCCTTACTCTCCCTTCACTTACTTCCTTACTGCTATCTAATTCTCTTCCCCGACTTTCTCTCTAAATATACCATAAACCTGTTTTTCCCTCACTTCATTTTGCAATTCCTATTTGGATTAGCCTAATTTACCTTTAATTTCTCTACAAACTGTCTAAAATTTCTTTAATATTAAATGACTGTTATATACCTTGTTTGCATTTACCAGTCTTGGTAAAGCTAATCATTGTTTCTTATTTACATGCTGTTGTGGGTTGCAAAGTAAAGTGAATACTTTAGTAATGAAACAAAAAATCAGAATGTGATCTGAATAAGCAAGAAAATCATCACATGTGTTTACAGATTGCACTTCAGTCTTTCAGGAACTGGTCATTCCTTCGATCTCAAGCCTTAATACTTTCAGGATTGTATTGCAGAATGCATGGATTACAGGGTCCAACATAGTGTGCTTTGGTCACAGACTGAAGCTCAAGTTCAGGAAATACTTAGGTCAACAATACCTAATGTTCTAGTGCTCAGGGTACAAGTGTTAAAAATGACAATACTGTACTTAGGTTCATAGGTTCATAGGTTCATACTAGGCTATCTGCCCTGGGGCATTTATAAGCCTAGCCCGATTGTGTTTGGCTTACGCCACCCCTTGATTTGAGTATACTGTGCCCTTTTTAAAGTTTTAGTTTACTGTGCCTCTGTCTAATAGTGACACGGAAGTAATCCCCGCGACAAACCTACGATCCCCCATCCACTCATCAAGATTCTTCTTGAAGAGAGTCAGTGAGGTGCTCTGCCTAACATGAATTGGAATTCTATTCCAGAGCGAAGGGAGCCTCTGGGTTATGAATCTGTCCCTCCAGCATGTTCTATTTATTTCTGTGTTGAGGTTCAAGTCCCTCGAGCGCGTGGCTCTAAGGGATTTAAATTTACTGAGGTGGAGCATGTCCATTAATTCTGGGTTGGACATAGCTTTATATGTCAGGCATAGATTGCCTCAAAGTAGGCGGTATGCAACTGACTAGAGCTGGAGTTTTTTTAACCAAGCAGCATATGGCATCTGTTTGAGTCCCTTGATCCTCCTGGTGAGGTACTTTTGGGGTCTTTCTAATTGCTGCAGGTGTCGAGTAAGGTACATCCCAAAGGGGGCATTGTATTCTATGATGGGCCTGATGAGGGATGAATAAAGGGGCACGATTACCTCTCTTGATCTAGATGTGAATCCTTTCATGATAAGGTGGGCTATGTAGACGGTCTTTCTAACCACTTTGGCAATGTGGTTGTCAAAGGAGAGATTGCTATCAACTTGGGTCCCCAGATCCCTAATTACTTTCTCTGTACTTAATGGGTTACCACCTATGTGGTAATTTGTGGGCACATTGTTTTTGCCAAAGGGTATGACTATGCACTTTTTGGCATTTATCTTTAGACCATGGCTCTGGCACCAGTTATCCATCTCTGCGAGACCTTTTTGAAGGATGTTTGTGTCAGCTGGAGAGTCGATTATGGCGCCCAGTTTGCAGTCATCTGCGAACTTGGTGAGCCATAGTCCTCCCACATTGGCCTGTACCTCAGAAAAGTAAATACCGAACAAGAGAGGTCCCAGGACAGAACCTTGTGGGATGCCACTTGTGACCGGTTTCGAGTCTGACATGGCCCCAACAACTCTGTCTCTGTGGGTTCTGTCTTTGAGCCAGTTTGGAGGAGGAGAGGGTTGTCCATGTACATGAGACAGTTGTAACATTGCCTCAAAATTCCCAGATTCACCAGCAGGACTGGAGAGGAAACCATTGACTGACCTTTGGACATGATAGAGTAATATAGGGAACTGAATTAAAACGGACCAATAGGAGACAAGGTAATCGTAGAGAGTATAAGAGTAAGTAGTGCTTATGGTTTATTAGTGCTAACTTGTAAGATTACTTATTTGGACCAGTGAGGGGCCTTAGAATGAGAATATGGTGTTTAATTTGAGAGATAGAGCAGTTCTAAGGGAAAAACTGAAGAGCAGACTTTGTGGAGCCAGGAATAGTTTAAACCCAATTAGGCAGCACTGCCCGATGTTGCGCTATGTGCAAAAATGCGCAAAACCGCACAAAAGAGGGTTTTAAGAGAGGGAGATCAAGGAGTTTGGAATTGACCCAAAATGGCCAATAAAACTACAGTTTCAAGGCAGTAACCACTCCCACAGGGGCAGGCAGGCTGCTCAATGTTTATCACTGCCACTGATGAACACAAAGACTTCCCTTTAGCCCAAGCAAACAATGGCCTCCAAGAAACTTACAAACAGTTCAGAACAGCAAATCTGTAACTGAACTTTTTTAAATCTCAGAAAAGTGGGAAAAAAGCAAGATTTTTTTTAAGGAAAGCAGAGGTTCACAAGTATCAACAAGTTAGAACAGTGCAGTAAATGACCCCACACTTGAGTGCTAGGCCAGAGACAGATAAAATGCAAGTTTTAAGAAAATAAACGATTTTAAAAATAAGTGCAGGCAGGAAATTCAGTAATCAGCTCTAGGTTGTGTTCTAAATACAGTTACCACCACAGAAATCAAGTTTAACAAGCCAGAAAATGCTCAAAAGTAGGTGGCAATGCAGAAAAACTTAACAAATAATCTGAAGCAAAATACTTAAAATCTCAAAAGTGGCTCCTTTCTTCTCTCAGCATTTTCTCCTCTTGGTGGGTGCTTCACCAACAGCCAACAAGTCCAAAAAGACGCCAAAACCACGAGGCAATCGGGTTTTAAGAAAGGGAGATCAAGTAGTTTGGAACTGACCCAAAATGGTCAATAAAACTACAGTTTCAAGGCAGTAACCACTCCCACAGGGGCAGGCAGGCTGCTCAATGTTTATCACTGCCACTGATGAACACAGAGACTTCCCTTTAGCCCAAGCAAACGATGGTCTCCAAGAAACTTACAAACAGTTCAGAACAGCAAATCTGTAACTGAACTTTTTTAAATCTCAGAAAAGTGGGAAAAAAGCACATACAGTGATGGAGTGAGTGTGCTAAATTTGCAGCACATACCCCTTTCAGAATCCACCATTGTATATCACTGAAAAGCCTAAACTGGATAAAACTGCCACATCAACTAACAAATACACAACTTCTTACCACCTATAAAATGATCCAGCATCCATCTGTCTGGCCAACACTAAAAAAAGTTCCGCACAACTATGCTCCCAGATGGTCATTGTGATCCAGTGACCAAAACCTCCTGCCTGTCTACAAACTTAGCAAATCTGTTGGGCATTGTTCAAGGTTGCTAAGACCTGCAACTCCTTACCTGTATCCATCAGGTCAATGCCCCCCCCCCCCCAATCTTTCAAAATCACTCTGAAAGACTTCTTAGCTGAAATTTGTCTTTGTGCTTGCCCAACATCGGGATATACCATAAACCTGTTTTTCCCTCACTTCATTTTGCAATTCCTATTTGGATTAGCCTAATTTACCTTTAATTTCTCTACAAACTGTCTAAAGTTTCTTTAATATTAAATGACTGTCATATACCTTGCATCAGTTCTTAAGCAATGTTTTTATATTGTCTAATTTGTTATAATTATTTAAACTGTAGATATTTTTGTTCTATTTTTAAAGATTGAAAAATTACTGTTCTTAAAATGTTTTGAAATAATTTGGAGCTTTTCTCCCCAGGTCTCCACTGCAAATGGACTTCTACCCAGTTGGACTTTGCCAATACTCAAATGTCGATAAATAAATAAAATAATAAATAAAGAATCAGTGTAGGGATTTAGCTTGATTATTTAGCCATTTATTTTACCACAAACTGCCTTGACAAGGATGTAAATTAGACGTCTCATAGTGTTTTAAAGATACCTATGCTTAATATTGTTAAAGATAACATCAAAAAATAAGTACTTCTACTCAAAAATCATTCACCACTTAATGGAATTCAAAAAGGTAAATGTGTAAAAGACAGGTATGGTGTCATAAATAAATGTTAACTAATTTATAGGTTAAACATTGTGAGTAAAATTTAAAAAAAGGAGTCAAGAGATCTGTTGTTTTCATGTTTCGAGAAAGGCAATTTGAATAAATCCAACATTTATTTGTAAATTCATTAACTTGATAAGTGAGTTAATATCTTCTTTATGCAGCTATGACCCAGGTGACAGGCAACTATTTCTCAAACTGAAAAGTTTTATTTACACTATAATACAACTTGCTTTGAATATGGTATTGTAGAGCAGTTGCATATAACAGAGCGTTTCCATGCAGTGTCCAGTCTGTTACTGTATAGCAGAAGGTAGATAACTCAGGAACAGCATGAAACTACACAGAACGGTCTGGAACATGCTTATCCTGCTGTCAGAGTTGCAAGTCTGCATACACCTTCAGTTCGTTGTTACCCAGTACAGAGTAACAATTTAACTCCCAGCACTGAACAGCAAGTAACCCTCTACTAATCAGGGCTAAGAGTTTATTTAAGGCAGTGGTATTTGCTGTGTACAGCATTTATAAATCCATAGGTAAATACTAGGCTAGTTGCCCTTGTGGGACATTTTAAGTCTAGTCAATTTCTTTTTCAAAGGTGAGAATCACCTCCTGAGGTAAACACCTTAACCTTTATACCAACCCCAACACTTCTTACTAAAATTTATGAAAGGTTGCAAAAAGGTAGATTAAATGAATAAAGGGACTTCACAGGTAGTGCAAAATATACGAGAGTAGATGAACAGCGGGACAGAGAGGGCAACGAGCAGAAATCCGTTTTATGTATAAAGGAAAATGAAACAGTGCAGTCCATAAAGTAAATTCTGTCGGAAAACATTATATTTCTCTCAACACAAAGCATGTGTTTAAGGTCGTTTACCATGAACAGTAACATAATATGGAGAAGAGGAAGGGTACGTGGAATAAGGGTGAAGGTATTGTATAGGGGAAGATGCAAAACTAGCAAGATAAATATACATACATTTGATCACTCCATTCCCTGCTTGTGACTCTGATAAAGTTGTGAGTTATGATATCATGTCATAGCAACAAAGGCCTTGACTAAATCCCAATAATCAGGATACACTAATATGTGATCACACAGTGTTTCAGTAACTTTCACAAATAAAACTGCCAGATTTAGTAGGCAGGGCCTTCCTTTTACAAGGCAGATTGATTGAGATTGAGCATTTATAAGCTGCTAATATAACTGTTTTTACTCTCCATAATGATATATAGCATGGTGCTGGTAAGGGTTGGGGTATTCTTGTGGTGGGATACTACAATACCTGTCCCCAAGACCTCAGGCACATAGTAAATGGGCAGGCTAAAACTGAATACATATCAAACGTAACTGCTGATGCAGTAAATCCTGATACAAACAAGACAATCTGATATGTTGTCTGAAACAGCAGAGCTAGTATTTTATGTTTTAGAGATGACTTTTGAGATTTGCCTAGGGTATACAGGCATGGGCAGAACTGAGTGAGGAAAGTAAAGGGAAGTGAGGCAGAGGGGACGTTTGGACTAACTTTATCCACTAATATGTTGTTGATGCCGTCTGGGTCAGACTAGGTGCTACAATTGGAGATGAACTCACTCTGGTGCCGAGAATTGTTCCTCATGTTTGTTGATGTAGTTAAAAATGCCTTTGAATGAGACGGCAATATTTAATTTGTAGTTGGCTTTGCATATGTTGATCTTATGCCTGAATTCTCTGATTATTTATTTATTTTATTTTATTTATTTAACATTTGTTTACCGGAAAAGTCTGACATGGAATGAGCCAATTTTCAGCACAAGCCCAGGGAGAAATGCTCCAGACGCATGTCTTTGTAACGTGGGAGGAAACCGCAGTACCAAGACGAATCCCACAGGAATGCAGGAAGCACATGCAGACTGCACAGAGAAGGCACCCAAATGGGAACAGAAGTGGAGAACCTCTTGCTGAGAGGTGACAACTCAAACTGCCGCACCACTGCGCTGTCCAAACATTACATTTTTAAGGCCACTTCTAACATGGGGTGGTTTGAATTTATTTCTCAAGGTCATACTCTTTTTTTTTTTTCTTCTGTTGTGAAATTTATTGATACTGGGATTTTCAGGGTCTTATTTCTAAATTTGGAGTTGTATTTGTGGCAGATGGTGTTAATGCATTTATGAAGAAGTTCAAGTGCTCGTATAAATCAGTGTTATAAGTAGCCATATTTGCAATGGGTCCCCATGAGGTATATAACTTTTTAATCTCCTTCATTCATTGGACAATGCCAGAATACTGGCCTTAAAGAAATCTTTGAAGACAGTACGACTGGAGGCCATCCCTACACACCATCCTTATACAAAAAGGTCAGCACAGTGGTCCAATTTGACTAGTAATGACGTAGCTACTGGTGTGGACAATATTGATGCTTTATCTCTTGGAACAAGGTCAAGCAGATTTAAGCTTCTAGTAAGGGGGGGTACAGTCTGTTCTATAGAGTTAGCATTAATTATGTCCAGCATTCTGTGAGAAACTTAACATATTTGTTTTAATTATTTTTATTTTACATTTGTTTACCCGGAAGTCCGACTGGACCCAGGTCCATTTTCAGTGGAGGGCTGAGAAGAAAAGCTCCAAATAACAATAAAAATACAGTACATAAGAGAAAAATATGGGTAACATATAAGAGAACATATGAGTATACATAATAAGAATGCACACAAGCATATGGGTAACATATCAGAAGACATGTGAGCATACATGATAAGAATACAAACAAGGATACATAAGCAGAGATTATCAGTTATTCATTGAAAGTCATTATTATAGTGATACAAATATAAGAATTTAAGAGTTACATTTTTTTTGAAGATGATTATTCATTCTGTATAGAACACAACAATGATAGAACAAGTTGACTAGTGCTGTAAAGGAGTTGTCATCGCATGCACAGATATGCAACAGGGCTCCTTGCAACAGTGCAGTGATCTAGATTAACCTGAGGTGTAGCAAGAGCAGAGCCAGTTATTTAAATAGTGGGTTTTGAGGAGTGTTTTAAATTAGAAAGTAGAGGTGGTACAGGTTAAGTGACTGGGGAGTGAATTCCAGATTTTGGAAGTAGTACAGGCAAAGAGAAATTTACCAGCATCATTATTGTGTTTGATGACGTTGATGAAGTTTTTGTTACTAGATCTTAACATACTGGTGGTGATGTACGGGTGAATTAGATGTTGTAGAGTGCTGGGGTTTTGTCAGGAAGTCGGTAGAGTTTGTGTGCTGTAGAGAGTTGGCTGAGTCTTACAGCTTTTCCTGGTTAGGGGTAGCCACAGTGGAACTCCAGTCCGCTAACCACTGTCGTGCAGTGGTTAGTGTTGTTGCCTCACAGTAATAGGTTCTCTGGTTCGATTCCTGGCTGGAGTGCCTTCTGTGTGAAGTCTGCATGTCCTCCCCGTGGTCGAGTGAAGTGAAAGACATGCAGGTAGGTCCGAGCGTGTGTAGGTGTGCCTTTCTTGAAGGTTTGGTGCCGGGCTGGCAACTTGACACCGTAAAAAGTCACTGCCAATCATTAGCGGGCCGGAGTTCCGTTGTGGCAACTTCTAACCGGGAAAAGCCGAAAGACTTTTAGAGAGTTGGTTGAGTAGGAATAGCTGGGGTAAATCACGCCAATTACGTTGCTTGAGGTCTAGACAGTGATGGGATCTATGAGAAGCATCGGTAGCTAGACAGTGATGGGATCTACGAAAAGCATCGGTAGCTAGACAGTGATGGGATCTATGAGAAACATCGGCAGCTAGACAGTGATGGGATCTATGAGCAGCATCGGTAGCTAGACAGTGATGGGATCTATGAGAAGCATCGGTAGCTAGAAAGTGATGGGATCTATGAGAAGCATCTGTAGCTAGACAGTGATGGGATCTACGAGAAGCATTGGTAGCTAGACAGTGATGGGATCTACAAGAAGCATCGGTAGCTAGACAGTGATGGGATCTACATGAAGCATCGGTAGCTAGACAGTGATGGGATCTATGAGAAGCATCGGTAGCTAGACAGTGATGGGATCTATGAGAAGCATCAGTAGCTAGACAGTGATGGGATCTATGAGAAGCATCGGTAGCTAGACAGTGATGGGATCTATGAGAAGCATCTGTAGCTAGACAGTGAAGGGATCTATGAGAAGCATCGGTAGCTAGACAGTGATGGGATCTATGAGAAGCATCTGTAGCTAGACAGTGATGGGATCTACGAGAAGCATCGGTAGCTAGACAGTGATGGGATCTATGAGAAGCATCGGTAGCTAGACAGTGATGGGATCTATGAGAAGCATCGGTAGCTAGACAGTGATGGGATCTATGAGAAGCATCGTTAGCTAGACAGTGATGGGATCTATGAGAAGCATCGTTAGCTAGACAGTGATGGGATCTATGAGAAGCATCGGTAGCTAGACAGTGATGGGACCTATGAGAAGCATCGGTAGCTAGACAGTTATGGGATCTATGAGAAGCATCGGTAGGTAGACAGTGATAGGATCTATGAGAAGCATCGGTAGCTAGACAGTGATGGGATCTATGAGCGGCATCGGTAGCTAGACAGTGATGGGATCTATGAGAGGCATCGGTAGCTAGACAGTGATGGGATCTATGAGAAGCATCGGTAGCTAGACAGTGATGGGATCTATGAGAAGCATCGGTAGCTAGACAGTGATGGGGTCTATGAGCGGCATCGGTAGCTAGGCAGTGATGGGATCTATGAGAGGCATCGGTAGCTAGACAGTGATGGGATCTACGAGAAGCATCGGTAGCTAGACAGTGATGGGATCTATAAGAAGCATCGGTAGCTAGACAGTGATGGGATCTATGAGAAGCATCGGCAGCCAGACAGTGATGGGATCTATGAGAAGCATCAGTAGCTAGACAGTGATGAGATCTATGAGAAGCATCGGTAGCTAGACAGTGATGGGGTCTATGAGAAGCATCGGTAGCTAGACAGTGATGAGACCTATGAGAAGCATCGGTAGCTAGACAGTGATGGGATCTATGTGAGGCATCGGTACCAAACTTGGCAATCTTGTTGCAACAAGATTTCATTTTGTTTAGTTCAGTGTGGCGAAGGTTAGTTAAGATAGGGGAGGCATAAAGGAGGATGGATAACAGATGAGTTCTTGCAATAGTGGCTTTGGTATATTTAGTGATGAACTGTCTGTTCCTATAAAGGAGACCAAGCTTTTTGTTAACTTTCTTGATTATTTGGGCTATGAGTATATCGAATTTCAGAGTATTGTCAATTTCTGTTCCTAGGAGTTTTGTGTGTGTTGTTGGGGTGATTTGTATATTATCTTTGGATTTTATGGTAAAAATCACAGTTTAGAGGTGGAGATCTACCAGGGCTGAAAATTTTATTTTATTTTTATTTTATTTTACATTTGTTAACCGGGCTAGTCTGGCTGGATACATGTCCATTTTCAGCAGAGGCCCGAGGAGAAAAGCTCCACTATCAGACTAAGACACTACAGATTAGGAAGTAACTAAATAAAAACAAACAAACAAATAACATAATGTACTCAGGTGAAAAACAATTACATATATGGTTTTCATGGACTAGTCTAAATAAATGACAAACAAAGTTCAGACAAGGGGATGAGGAGAATAAGCTCAAGTCTTAGATAATACAAAATAAAGTTAAAAAAATATCAGTAGTAACTGGTCGTGACAACAAAAACAGGTATTGCTAAACTAAATATTATACAGTGTTAAGTATGCAGGTTGCTAGAGAAACAGTATTATACAGTGTTAAGTATGCAGGTTGCTAGAGAAACAGGGTAGTAAATGTAGTTATTGTTAAGGAAAAGGGAGAAAATAAAGTAAACTGAAAGAGGAAAAGTACAGTAATTATTAGGTACAAGTATTACGGACTAAGTAGGTCAAGGAATAGCCAGTTGTAGAAGGAGAGGAGGAGGTAAAGATATTGATGAAATGTAAATGTAGCAGTATAATAGGAGCTCAGCTAAAATGAGCAAGAGACAGAAAAAAACAGAAAGTCAGAGGGGGATGCAAACAGAAATTTGAAAAGAGTGATGGTACGGAAAAGGGGGCTGTGGAAGTCAGTGAAAGTTAGTACAGGGGAGCAAAAGTACTCAGGAGCAGAGTAGAGTGAGTAATAAGGTACTTGAGTTCAGTCGGGATTGGAGCACGGACATAGCCAATGAATTAATAGGTGAGTTTTCATTTGTTTTTTGAAAAGGTGACATGAGGCTAGGGAGGTCAGCTCTGCTGGGAGTTTATTCCAGTAAGAACCGATAGTGTTTGCAAATAGGGAATCCCTGATTTATTATGAGATTTCAATGTGGTAACTAGAAGCTTGTTGGCTGATCTGAGTGTAGTGAGATTTTTATAAGGAGTGATGATTTTGTTTAGTATGGGTGTGTTGGAGGGTAATGTAGAATTTTAAAAGTGATGATCAGTTGTTGTAGGAGTATTAGGTTTGGGAGTTCAAGCCAGTTTAGTTTCTTTAAGTTATGACAGTGATGAGTTTGGAATGGAGAGCCAGTGGCAAATCTGGCTATACTGTGGTAGGCATTATTTAGTTTCTTCAGATTAGCTTTAGATATGTTGATAAAGGAAGGAGAGGCATACAGTAATGTAGAAATAAGGTGAGTTTGGGCTAGAGCCACTCGGGAAGTAGCTGTAAGAAAGGGCTTAAGTCTGTACAAGGCACCAATCTTTTTATTGACTGTCTTGATAGTTAAATCAATGTGATGGTCAAAATTTAGCTGATTATCTATGGTGACACCCAGCAGTTTGGTGCAATAGTCAGGTTTGATGATAGTGCCATTACAGGATGCAATGGAAAAAGTAATTGGGGTGGATTTAAAGGTTGGGGTGAAGAGTAGTAGTTTTGTTTTTTTGGGATTTAGGAGGAGACAGATGTGTTGAAACCATTTTTCTGCTGCAGTGAAGACCAATTGGGTAGCAGAGTGGAGTTCTGCTGGGGAAGAGGCAGAGCAGATGAGAGTGGAATCATCTGCATACTGTATACAAGTGGATGTAGGGAGGAAGTGGGCAGGTTATTTATGAAAATTGAGAAAAGTAGGGGACCTAGGATGGATCCTTGTGGAACGCCAATAGTAACTGGGAGTTGAGAGGATAGATGGCTGTCCCAGAGGACAGCTTGTTTTCTATTAGTCAAGTATGAGTCGAACCATTGTAAAGCTTGTGAATCCAGTGAGAGGGATTTTAAGGTATCAAGGAGAAGTTGATGGTTGACCATATCAAATGCTTTTGAGAGGTCCAAGAATAGTGCAGAGGAGAACAGGTTGTTATTACGGTTTTTATTGATAGTGTCAGTGAAGGAGAGAAGGGCGGTAGAGGTACTGTGGTGTGGTCTAAAACCATGTTGAGAGTCCACAAGCAAGTTGTTATTCAAGAGATAATGTAGAAGTTGATGGTGAATGCAGCGTTCCATTATTTTGGATAGAGGAGATAGAAGGGCAATAGGTGAAAATTGGAGAGTTCATTGGAGTTTCCTCCTTTATGGAGGAATAATATGGGAGATTTTCCAGCAGGATGGGATTTTGGATTCAGTTATAGTTCTGTTTATTAAGATGGAGACTGGGTAGGCTATTTCAGTTGCAGCTAGTTGTAGATATTCGCTGGTAGTTTGTCAGCAGAGGGGTGCAAGGTTTGAGTTTCGATAGTAGTTTACGTATGTAGGTTGTTGACTGGTATTAAACTTTAGCGTGTGGGTAGTGTTTTGAGTGGGGGTAATTTGGAGGGATGGGGGGGAGTCATGGTGCTTGCAAGAGAGGTGACAGTTTCAGAGAAGAAGTTGTTGAAAGTGTCGGCTATTATGTTAGGTTGAGTTTGTGCTAAGCTAGCTGGGGTAGGTGTTTTGGTGTTGCCTGGATGGAGTAGTTTGTTTATTCCTGACCAAAATTGTTTTGGGTTTTGATTTTGGTTTTGTTGATATTGAAAGTGGTAGTTTTTCTTATCCAGATAGGTAAGTTTCTTTGTTTTGTTTCTGAGGTGTTTGAAGTTTTGATGGTCAATAGGGTTTTTTGTGGATCTCCATTTCTTCCATAATTTATTCCTAGCTCGCATAGTTTGTTTAGTAGTTTTAGAGAGCCATGGGGCTGCTTTGGAACTGACTCTGACTAAGCGGGAAGGGGCATGCTGGTTGAGAATTTGTAGGAAGGTATTGTTGAAGTGGGTTACTCGCCATCTATGGGGAGGTATTTTAGGGTTGACCAGTTATATTCCTTAAGTTCATTTTGAAAGGATGTTAGGTTGAATTCAGTTTTGTTATATTTGGTTCGATAAGTAGTTGGCTTGGGATTGTTGAATTTTTGTTTAGTAATAAAGGTAGGGAGGTGGTCGCTGATATTGTCAGGGAGTATTCCTGTTTTATAGGAGAGGGGATTGTTGTTGGTCAGTATCCAGTCTAGAATGGTTTGTTTGTGGGTGGATTTATGTATTCTAGTAGGGGAGTTGATGGTTTGATGAAAGTTAAAGAGGTTAAGGTGAGTGGTGGGTGTGGGGATATGCAGGAGTACCAGTCAATATTAAAGTCACCTAAGATTATGGTTTCCTGGGGAAAGCTACAGGAAGCCCAGCTTAGGATATTTTCTAGGGTATTAATGTTATTGCCTGGGGGGATGTAGGAGCATATTATGTTTATAGCCTTGGATTTATTGATGTGGAGTTTGGTACAAAGTATTTCAGCATTTGCTGGGGAGGGAGGTAAGGAGTCAATTAAGGCTACCTTAAGTTGGGATTTGAATAGAGGGCCACTCCTCGCCCTTTTTATTAAGGCGATCCTGCCTTAAGGTGTTGTAGCCTGGGGAGTGAATTAGTTGTCTTTGGTACTGGGTTTAAGCCAGGTTTCAGTGAGACAGAGGATATCAAAGGTAGAAATCAATTAAGGCATGGAGCTGTGTGACTTTGTTGTTAATGCTACGAATATTTAGGTGAGCAATAGAGAGAGTCAGTGTAGAAGGGTGAATTGGAATAGTTAGTGGTTTGGTTTGAAGGAGTGTGATTGAGGAGGGTATTGGGACCGGGATTGGGGTGGATGTCCCCATGTATAAGTAAAAGTGTTTGTGGGGATTGAAAGACTTTAGTGTATTTGAATGGTAGTAGATAGAACCGTTTGGAGGTTGTATACTTGTAATGGTGTACTTTATGGTAGAGAGGTGGGAGGTAGGGAGAGGTAGATAGTATATTAATATGTGTTTGGTTGGGTAGAAGACATGTAGTAGTAGTATGTTTGGCTAATGTAAGAGTTTGGTTCAGGTTAAGATATTCATAGGAGGTAAGTGTGTGGTAGTAGAGTAGGATGTTAAGGAGGACAATAGGAAAGATTGTTGAGTGTTAAAGGCATGTTGTTGTAGAGGGTGGTACTAGTAAAGTTGTAGGACTGTATGGTATGTAGTGGTAGGGATAGGTATTTTAGGTAGGATTTTGGAGAGAGGGTGTGGTTATAGGATTGAGGAGTTGATTGGTAGATGTATATGAAGTGATGAATGGTAGTTGTCTAATTGGGGGTGTGTCTAAGTAAGTATATAGTTAGGACCCCTGGGGGTGGGAATTGGGGGTAGGGAGGGAGCGAGTGGTGAACGGAGCGGGAAGAACAAGACGACCAGTTGCAGAAAAACAATCAGGCAGGAAGAGAGAAACAGGAGTAAAGGTAAAGGTGAGTTCAACAGTAGAGAGTCTGAGGAGAATGTATGATAAGTGGGGAGTAAGTGAAATAGTACTGGGTAGGATAGAGGAGTTACTCGTGAGAAGTGAAGTCAGGGAAAGTGGAACAGAAAGTTATGGGGGTAAGGATACAGAAATAGGGTGGAAAATACAGTACAGAAGGTGTCCTGGTAGTCAGGCAGTGTGTGGCAGTGGAGATGTATCCTGCTAGAGTGGAGGGTCTAAAGGGGAGTGAGGATGAAGTAGTTTGGGTAAAAAGATATCTAAAGGAGGTAAGGATGAAGTACAAGAAAGAAGAGAAGGGGGGGGGTGGCTGCTGGCTAGCCTACCTGGGAACCTACTAATGCTTTAATATGTATTTCATTTGAGTTTATCAGTTACAGCATCAAATACATACTTTCAATGTCTTTCCAAAGGACAGGTTCCTTTGATAGTTGTAAGGTAATGTCCTTAGTTAGCCCTAATGTTCCAAAGATTCTGGCTGGGGATATACAGGTGTTTGGTGCACAGACAAGCTGGAACAGGGTGCTGGTAAGAGAGAGAGAAAGGAAGTAAGGCAAAGAGTATTAATTTAGAGAGCAAGTAAAGATGTTATGCAGATACAGATGTTAACAATAATTCATTTTAGCTGTAGCTCTATCAAACATGTAACTTTATGTAAAACCAGCAGCTATTAAATAATGCACAGCAGTAATAACTTAGTAAGCAAAAAGTTACCTAAACACAGTTAGATATGTAACACCATAAATGGTACCCTTTGTAGCGTTATCAGAAGGATATGATTCCTTTTAGTGCCCGTAACTGCCGTGATTGAGTAACAGAGCACGTCCTTTCGACGTCTCAGGTAGTTCTGCCACTATTTAGTAGTCAATGTTAATGAGGCTACTTAAGTAGATGGCAGTATGCTTTAAGAGAGTTTTTACAAATCTCTAAAAAAGTTGTCAATCCTACAAAAAGACAGTATTCGGCTGAATAATGTTTACTAATGATCTAACAATGTAGCGATTAGGAAAGGAAGTCATAACTAGTCAATAGTTACTAAAAACAATTCTTGCGAGTGGACAACATCTAAAAAACAGGATCCGCATAAGGAACGCACTATAATGTCTGCGTTAGCAGCAAGAGCAATAGTACAACAGCAGAAAAAACGCTGTAAAGTTATAACGTTACCTCAAGGTACATTCCTTACAAGTTATAAAGCAATACTCAGTTAGTATCTGCGTTTGCAATAAAGGGTACAGCAATATGCCAGTGAGAGCAAAGAAAAACAATGTGAATTAAAAGTAGCAGCGTCTAGGCACATACACTACAGGTCACATGAACAGCGCTCTGATTGTGTCAGCGTTTTTATCCAAAGCTAAAACACTGAATGAGTTAAGTATAGTAAAATACATTCTAAAAACTAAATGAAGCAAACAACAACGCGAGTTTCTAACAGTTGTGTCTAGGTACATCAATTGTAAGCCAAGAATGAGTTTGTTTTTTTTTTGGGATTAAGAATAAGTTTGATGTTGGGGAACCATACTTCAGCTAAGGTAAAGTTATTTTGAGTTATGGTTTGTAGTTCATTTATGCTGGGGGCAGCACATATAATGTTTGTGTCATCTGTGTCTTGCACTACTGAGGCAGAGGGTGAGGATGAAGTTATCTGGTTTGTAAATAGCGAGAACAGTAATGGACCGAGGATGGACCCTTGAGGGACACCTATGGCTACGGGTAATAGGGGGGACAATTGGTCTTGCCACAGAACTGCCTCCTGATGGTCTGCTAAGTAGTTATTGAACCATGATACGGTGGAGGGGCTTATGTTCAGGTTGGATAGTCTTTCTAGAAGCATTCTATGGTTAACCATATGAAAGGCTTTGGACAAGTCTAAGAACATGGAGGATACGAATAGTCCATTGTTTCTGTGGTGACTGACAATGTTGGTATATGAAAGTACCGCTGTGGTGGTGCTATGGGAAGGTCTGACGCCATGCTGGGATCTGGATAGTAGTTCATTTTTAGGAGGTACTGTATTAGCTGCGAATGAACTATTCTCGCTAATATTTTTGATAAAGGTGGTAGAATCGCTATGGGGCAGTAGATGGTGGGCTCAAGGGAGTTACCTCCTTTGCGCAGGGGTATAATATGTGATATTTTCCATAGGTGAGGTACTTTACATTCTGAAATGAGAATAATCATGGGATAGGCTATAGCTTCTGCTGTTATCTGAAGAAAATCTGCTGGCAGATTATCAGCTGCCAATGTGGTAGATTTGAGTTTTTTTCAGGAGTTTAGCAATTGTATTAGTAGGGACAGGGTATAGGGAAACACTGGAGGAGTTGCTTTTGCATACAGTGATGAGTAGGGGTAGCTACTGATATGGGGATACTAGTACTATTGTGGGAGTTGGCTAGGGTTTGGACTGTTTCTGTAAAGTATTTGTTAAACTGGGTGAGGATGTTCTCATGGTTGTTAGGTAATACAGGGGATGGAGTGGTAGATTTTCCTGGGTGCAGTAAGCTATTTACTGTGGCCCAGAATTTTTGAGGGTTGTGAGCATGTTTTTCCTGCATGGTTTGTAGTAATTACTTTTATCAAGTTTGATTTGTTTTTTGGCATTGTTGCGGAGTTTTAGATAGTTTTGTCTCGAGATAGTGGTTTTGAGTTTGTGAAATATTATCCAGGCTTTGTCCCTTTCTTTCATTATAGTTTTAGTATCTTTTGTAAGCCATGAGGCATAGTCTTGATTCTAATGATTCTGGAGGTTGCATGATGGTTTAAGACTTTTAGGAAGGTTGAGTTAAAGTACTGCACGGCTTCATCTAGTGATTGTTGTTTTAGAGGAGTCCAGTTACAGCATTTTAGTGCATTGATTAGGTCATTAGTTCTGAGTGTCTTTTTGTTACGTACTACTCTGAGCATGGGTGGGTTAATGTTGTGGGATCGGTTCCTAATTAGGTAGGTTGCTTGATGGTCACTCAGACTGTCAGGCAGACAACATGACTGCTTTGCCAGAGTGGGATCAGATACCAGAATCCAGTCTAAGATGGACTGGCGTTTGGATGTTTTGTCAATTCTAGTTGGGGCAGATTTAAATTGGGTGAACCCATGTAGGTTAATTTCGGTAGAGGGATTTTGGCCGAAACAGTCAGACCAGTCAATATTAAAGCCACCTAATAGTATGGTTTCTTGTGGAAGGGAGACTGAAATCCAGCTTAGAAGGCATTCCAGTACAGTAGTGTTATTTCCTGG